>NW_020272909.1:458837-522500 GCF_003268045.1 Sipha flava
CGACCGCGGCCGCCGCGTCCGCCAACAGCGCGGGCCCGTCCACGCGGTCCAGCGGCGAACCGGGGCTGCCGTGCCGCCGTTCGATCGCGTGCCACCGCACCGTGTTCGCGTACATGTTCAACAGCCACAGCCACCGCGCCGTCGGTTCCGGTCGGCTGTGCGCGGCCGCCAGCATCCGGGACGCCAGCGGCCCGTACTCGGCCGCCACGACCACCGCGGCGTTCACCTTGCCGTCCGCGAGCGTCGCGCGCACCGTGCGCACGTGGTCCAGCGCGTTGTAGCCGCACGCGCACTGGAACCGGTCCGCGGAACCGTTGACGCCGCACACGACGAGCGCGGCGAACGACATGGCGACCCGGCCGAACGGGACCATGTCGTACCGTGTGCGTTAGTGTCGCCGCGTTAAGGTTACGGGTGGTTTGTTCCTTGACCGCGACCCGGGTCGGTGCGCGGAAACCGTTGTCTAGATGGTAAAAAACGAAAACCGTTTAATAAACGCCGTATAAGCCACCGAAGTACACCGAAACGTTTCGGACGCGTACGACAATACCCGGTGAAACGGACCGATTTCGCCGATGTCGCGAGTTCTACTACCGGATACGCGTTCCGTACCGGGTCCATATTTTTTGCAATTGTTTTTTTTTTTTTCTATTTTTTTGAAAACCCGTACAGATGTGTTTGCATTGTTCCGTCGCTGGTAAACGTGTAATGTTTGGTGTCGACGCGTCGCTCTGTTTGCCAACACGCGTTGTGTGTGCTCACGGGTAAAATAATTGTTGTGCGTTTTCGTTTGCGCATTACTATCGTTGATTTTGACTTTTTTCGTAAGACATCTGCGCATCGTTCAACTTTTGCGTTGTACATCGTTTGCGCATTTACCGGTTAGAAGATCATACATCGTTTGCACATCGATATTACTTAACAATAGAAAATTTGTATACCATCGGTGAAATAAATAGGTTTAATTTTGTAAAAATAATGTGACATAACAATATACCAAGTATTGCTTTGTAATCATATTTTTAGCGCTTAATGTATTCATGTATTTATTTATGTTTACTATCAATTAATTTTTAACTCAAACTGTATCTTATTATATATCCTATCTTATATGATTTGTATTTAACTATGATTTGCTTGATTGAAAGAACACATTTTTTTTTTAAATTCATTTTTCATCAAATAATCAGATTTATAATAAATTATTTAAATCTTACGTTTTTAACCACAGAATAATTTGTATTAATTGTATAATCTGTAAATGATAATTAAACAATAAACGTGTGTCTATATACCATGGTATTTTACACCTTTCTATTGTTCGGTATGTTAACGCGCATATGACGTACGATAGTTAGGCACAGGTAAACAGACGATGCGCAAATGCTTTACGGCCGTGTACACGCTGATGCCGTACGGTCGCAAGTAAATCATTCCGTGACGTGCGTTTTTACATCCGACCGCATGGCGACTTTCGACTTTTCGCCCGACGCGATCGATAAATTGTTACGTCATTGTAAATAATTCGACAGTTTTTAATGTTTAATTATTCCTCGTTTTTTGATCGTCGTAAAACAATAATCGGCATCATAATCTATACCAGGCACACCGATTTATTTACCGATCTATTTCGTACGCTTACAGATACAGTTTTTCGTAAGCATAAGATGGTTAAAAAATGACAACTGTTTTAGAAGGTGTGTAGCGATTAGTTGCAGCAGTTGTGTGTGTGTAATGCCAAATACATAACGTTTGGCGCACTTGACCTGTACCAGTGTTTCCATAACACATGTATTACGACGACACACCATAAAAATATTTTATACCAAATATGACAAATAGAAATCGAACACAAAAACCTTATGCAATAAGATGTACTTGTATGTTAGTATATTATTTTAATTAGATATTATTAAATCAGAATCCTTAAATTCAAAATTTATAAACAGTAAAAATAAATATATTTCGCGACACGCTTAAGCTGGAAACGCACTGGCTGCAACATTCTGTTGCAAAACATTTTAATACAAAACAAAAAAAATTAGAATTCTAATTAGAAATAATAAAGTAATTTTATATTATATCCATTATGTTAATTAATTAATTAAATAAATCTAATTAAAATAATAATTATAATTTAGAAAAATTAAAATTTCAGGCTTATCCTGTGATACATAAGTGTTGCGACATACTAATGTCAAATATATGTAAACACTGGTCTATAATTATGGTTTGATTCACACTATAAAGTCAACGAGTCCGTTGTTGCATTGTTAACGCACAATATATTAATATTATCGGTAATATTGTTTTACAGGTGAATCGAAAATGATAGAAGCCGATGTAATCACCGGTCATTTGGTCGACGAATCCGCATCGGGAGAAGAGAAAACCGACCGAATACCGATAATGGGTCATCCTCCCGCAATAACTTCAGACTTGAGTCTCAAAGAATTCTTAGATGCATGGAACCAAACGACAAAAATATTAAAACTTGATTTCAAGTCAACTGAAGCATTTGTATTGGCCATACCAATCATGGAAAACGCGTTTAAAGTTAGTATTTAATATCGGATCGAATTTTAATAATAAGCACATGTGCGCCTGTAAATAATATAAACAAGATGGGATATAGTTAGATACATAATGTTTACGCAAAATATAGTAAATAAGAAATTTGAAAAATTATTCGCTCGACGTACTTTATCAATTTACTATGAAGTACTATATAAACATGATTTCTCTGCTAAATAATAATATTTTTCATCTTTTTAACCAATAATAATTATTATTTGAATTATTCAAATAATATAATAATAATTAATTTGTAAGTTTGTTACGTTCGATTAGGTTCTCTTTACTTACGAATATTTTGATTTAAATTTTCAATTACATTTGATAGTTTTGTAAATATAGGTTTAATAATTGACCTGTAGTTGTTCCCTATCACTATTCACTGGTGTGCGCCTATTTATACTCCAAGCAGAGTGATGTTTTTTTTTTTATTAACGGAGTAGATCGATGACGCCACAAAGCAAGTCAATGAAAAACTTTTAAATAATAAATCAGCATATTTCAAAATTAAAATAAACCATACTGCTAATTGAAACGGGTTAAGATTAATATACATTAAACTGAATTAAATTGAAACATTAGAACCAGTGTAATTAGACTCGGTCATTTCACCGCAATCGTTTTCGCAGCTATCCATTTTTTTCGTAAAACGTCTATAAAAAAATTTTGATCTGCCATAAAATTTTGAAATGTTGATACAATTTTCCTCATACATTGTTCTTATTACTCGTGTGGAAAAATCTCAAAAATCTGCTTATCTTTGGTAGTTAAAAGATGATAAACATTTTAATATGTATATTTTAACTTGAAAATGAAATATAATGTACCTACTAGAGATGTTACTCTTTCCAGCGAACCAATAAAGTTGGTTGCAACTAACCGGAGCAGCGCAAAAAAATGTTATAAGCGTTAGAATATTGTATTTTGATGAAATCTGATGAGAAATTCAAAAAGTGACCAGTTTCTAATGAACCAAGTAAACAACATTTACTTTAGAGGACAACCTCTGAAGTTTTAACAGGATAATTTTTACTAGGACGATACCTACACAATAAATAAAAAAACATAACACGATAAAACGAATACATTCTTCGTTTCACTCGGAATCTTTTTATTGACGTTTTATGAAAAAAAAATAGGATAGCGGCGAATAGGCCGTTTTCTTTAATTAGGCATAATGTTGATCCTCTTAAACAATGATAAATACGTAGGCGTATACAACTAACGTTTGTTAACTAACCTGTTGGCGGTGGGCCCAGTGCGAATGTCACATATAGACTTGCGTAAACATGGCACTAGTGTGTTGGTCGACCGAATTGTTACTGTACATGTTAATGTGTTTTCATTACAGGGATTGCCACCGAGTCGTCTGCCTTGGTTGAACGCAGACATCTTGCCAGGTCCGGGCCCGGGAGGCAGTCCTGGAGTAGACGCGGATACTTTCCTCGGGTTGTCGTCCAAAAACTTCCCGGATTCAATATTGTCGTTGGGCTGGACCACCCAATACAACGATTACGGTAACAGTACTAACCGCTAACCACCGACCGCAACAGCGCGCCGGCGCAATTGCAGTCCGGGCGGTACCGTTCAGAGATGTTTAGTAATTGCCCGGGGGTAGAGTCACGCAAGGGGTTAAATTTGATGTATACATTTTTTGTTAGGACATAAAATCTACATACTTTTCGTGCAAACGCGCTGGTTTTTCTTTTGGAATGAAAAACTGCGTTCGTCGTATGAAATAGTTACCGGTAAGCGCAGCGGCCCCACCCTCCCCCGATAATTTTAACCTAACCCGCTATGAACGGGACCGAGCACGCGGGTGGTCGTGCGCAATTGGACGCGGGACATTTCGTTTTCTTTTCCAGACGTGTACTCGGAGAACTATATAAACGACATGGCCGACTTGCTGTTCAAAAGCAAGTACCTGAAGCCCGTGACGTACGCGGTGCGCGCGTCGTTCGCGGTGAACTCGATACCCGAGCTCCAATACCTGTTGGAGACATCGCCGGCCGGGTCCACGTTGACCGCGTGGTGCAGCGACCCGAGGGACGTGATCGACGACGCGAAACTGGTCGGACTGGTGAGAACCGTGGGCGCGGACCGGGTGTACTTGGACTTGCCGGGCGGCGTGACCAAAACGTTTCTCGAGGCGTACACCACCAGCGGCGCCGGTTCCGCGACGGCCGCGTTGCTCACTTCCATGGTGGCCGCGGGAAATGTGTTCCGCTGAACGACTCGCCGTCGCGGACGCCCTGCGCGCACGATCGACGGGACGAACAAACACTGCGGTCAACGTGCGATCAAATCGCGAATCGCAGCGCGCACAGTATGCAACACAATTGTCCGAAACGAATTAACCGTATTGTACGATACTGTATCGATGTAATAACTATTGACGTTCAATAATTATTACCGTTTTCGTATGCTGTGTTTCGCGATAAATTATAATGTCGTACCGCAATAAACATACCTAGCCCAAGTTGATTATGCACTATGTATGGATAGATGAAGCAGGCACCTCCGAAGTAGGTATACAGTGTTACAGATCAGACATTCAGTGACATCATTGAGAGTGGAGCAACTCGTGTCAGTCTAGTTCAACTGTTACAGGCTCGGCACATCGTAAAAACGTAAATACGTCTTTTACAAAACCATTGACACAGGGACGGGATTTAACGATTTTCCGTTTCTATCCAGAAAAATATAACTTATACATAATAAAATATCCGTAAATAAATTTACGTGTAAACAATACTGTCGTCAATTTAAATGATTTACGCGTGCGTGTACTTATCGGTTAGGAAGGATGACTATCAACTAATTCAATACAATTGTAAACGGATAATTTGTAAAATTTACTTGTCAAATAATCGTTATAATAATAAAAATAATAATACACAACGCGCCACTCTGCACGGAAAAAAATTACTAAAATTTTATAGGTGGAATGACTAAAACAGTATGGTTATTAAGACTATATCAAAATAGTTGGTTTCAATAGTGAATATTTACTATATTTTATAGTTCATTTTTTTTATATGATTTAATCAATTATATTTTATAGCACAGATAATTGAATACTATAGCAATATATCAAATCACTATAAAATATAGTAAATCGTAACTGTCGAAATGTAATTCAGCGAAAACTGAACACGCGCGAGTTGCTAACACAAAGGTAAAATAAGGCAAGGGGCAAAAAACGCGGCATGAAATAAAAATTCTTAAGAATTTTATTTTTTACAAAACGTATTATGAGTTAATGGATGGTGGTCACCATTACCCTTTTGTCAGTCGTTTATTAATCATATTTTACAACACTCCTACAAGAAAGTTCGACGCACGACGGGTCTTTAAGTTTCTACGGATTCAAGTCAAAACGGTAAGTTTTTTATACTATATACTAAATATGCAGTAGATTATTAATGTATACAGTTATTTTCGAGTTTTGTTCAAATTATTTAAATAAATATCGATTTACTACACACTCTTTTAGTTTATTAATTATAAAGCTAATAAGCTTGTAATAACAGAGCTGTCCTAATTATTTTAAATCTATATTTTTTTATATTATTTATTGTAAAAAAACCCATACTATTTTTCAAATGAGAACGCACCGCGTCACACATGGTAAGACATCAAGATAAGACTTGGAACAATTAAATACGCCACCACTTGCAATTAATTAGTATTAAATTTGTTGAATAACATGCATGGGTTCGACCAGATTTGTGTCCGCCGCCCATGGTTAATTCTTATTTAAAAAAGTATATAAGTCCTATTGTTATTTGTTTTTGGGATATATCTATATACAAAATCTTAAGTATGTTGTTATTTTAATTAGTCGCCAAATAACCAGTAAATCTGTTACACAATTGAAAATAAAAAAAAATAATATTTTTTTTACATAAACAAAATTATATTTGGATACCGTATTTAACAACGTTCTTTTAAATTTTATAAGTAAAAGCATGTACTAGCCAAAAAAAAAGCAATTATAATAGGTACAATTTGAATGATAATATTGTAATTTTATAGTAAAAAATACTATACATGACAGTAGGTACTGCTAAATATATAAAATAATTAAATATAAAACTTGATTACGAATACTTAATTTTATAGTAGTGGTTATTACGACTTATGGCTCATTAAACTGTTAATTATAGTAAATTAAATTACTGCTGCAGTGATATGAACTAAGCTTTCCAGTTCTAACTATTATAAAGTCCAATGTGTACTACTATAAATACTGTTAGAACAACTAAATTAAAATATACAGTGAACTATAAAATTTTAGTGAAAATTACTTTATTTTCTTGTAACAATGACTATAATAAATTAACTTGAACATCATAATAAATATCACTAACATTATAGCTATCCCTATAGCAATTATAAAATACTGTTAAATCTACTATTTTAATAGTGGGTTGAACTGTTTTGGTTTTACCGTGTGTGTCCAACTTATGAGCGATTCAATTGAAGATATATTCAAAGCCTTAACTCTAAACTTGTACCAATAACGCCGTATCAAACAGTTTTTATAAAGCGAACATTCTCCTAGACTCCAGTATATATGTATAGAATTGTAGAAAAAATTAATATAACTTTGCTAAAAATAAAGGAATACATATTCCTCATATGCCATTCAAAATTTGTAATGGTCAAATAAATTTTAAAAATATGTAATTTTATTACATAAAAACAAAACCAATATTCAACAACATTTTTCCACCTTATGCATTGTGGCCTCATAGCTTGTAGTGCCTTAATCTGCCCCTGCATTGACATGTTGTAAATAAAAATTTACAACAATGATTTAATAAGAGCATTTCGACTGAACTACTATATGTTATATGAATTACTGTAAGTTTCGATGATAGTTTGTACACTTAATTTGCTGGATGACTGATAATATGAAACATTTATGACATTATTGATATTAAGTGCATTGTGACTATTATACAAACATTGATCGAAAGTGAAAAGTGAATTGTAATAAATAAAAATACTTAAAATAATTATTAATATTAATCTCTAACCATAATTCAAGCAATAAATGGTATTTTTAAATTAAAAAAACAAAAAAAAAAGATCCCTTTAAATGTATAGGTACACAAGCAGATTGAGAAACTCTATTCTATAGAATTTATAGTTTACTTAACTTAATAATTAAACAAATAAAAATAAAAATTCAATTATTGAAAAACTGTAACTGAATCAAACATGTTACACATTTGATTTCTAAAATGATAATTTTTTTTCATATACTAACACTCAACTAAAGTTAAATCATATAACGAAATTTAAATAACAAAACAATACACATTATATAATTAATATATAATAAAATAAACTTTAATTAATTTATACTCAATAAATTACATTGCTGTCCTTAAGAAACAATTATTGAATTATACTCGTACAACAATGTATCATCAATAATATATATTATATCACATTGAAACAAACATATATGGCTAATGGTAAGTATTTATACATTGACGTTAAAATAAAAACAATGTATTTCAAACAAATAAATTAAATTGCAAAAAACTAAAGAAGTTATAAAAATATACATTTTTTATGGTAAAACATACAATAAATAAGTAAAATTAACAATAATAAAATAGATATAAACTATAAATTTTAAAACAAATAATTAGTAAAACATAATTTCATACCCAATGATTTTAAAAAGAATATAAAATTTGTTTTTTGATTATAGGTTCATTTTTGTCATAGTATTGTACCTGATAATGTTCTCTATCAACGATTTTATATTTGTCACCTCTAAAATTCAGAAAATCTTCTGAAAGTCTTCCAAGACCATCAAAATATATTTGTAATAACACTGGTGGTGGATGTTCGACATCGGCAAATTTTGTAACTGAAGTATAATAGTTCATTGCCCATTTAGTTCTACCTAATGCGTGAAGGTCCTTCAATCTCTGACCACTAGCCAGACGTTCATTGATTTCTTTTTGGGTATCCTCCATCATTTCTTTCTTACAAGGCAATTTTACACCACCTTCCAGAATTTTTTTGAAAATTCTTGACTGAAAGTTATAAAATTATAATAAATATTATAAGAATGATAAGGTTTAAGAATATTTAAATATTACAACTGAATAAAAAAAAAGTTATATATATAAAGAGATAGTCTACTAATATATAGCAAAATATATTACAGTTTGTATTTTAATGGATCACATAAATTATTTTTATATTAAAGACATGATAAAAAATACCATGTGTAATACATTCTACTTTTGCTTTCCAAATAAATACATATATTGGCTATCTGCCTAATTTATAGTGGACGATATTACTCAAGGGTAAATACATTTAGAATACAGATATATAATATTTTAAATTACCTGAAGATCAAATAAGTAAAATCCTGTGGTATTTCTAGGTACACCTATAAATCCCATTGTTGGGTATTCAATATTAATCATATGTTTAAAAAGATATTTAATAACATTATTCTCAACACGTATGCCACATTCACTGCTTAAAAATGGATATTTATAAGTATAGCCTGAAAAAAGAAAAATTTAAACGAAAATTAAATTCTATAAATTTCAAAAATGTATATTTTACCTACCAGTGCAGTATATTATTGTGTCTATTTGTTCATATGAGCCATCTTGAAAAACCACACCATCTTCAACAATTTCTTTAATATCTGTTTTATGGAAATAATTTGATGGAATTTTCAACTTCATTAAATTAGGATTATGATGACTTAAGAAAACCTAAATAATCATTAGAATAACAATTAAGTACAACATTAAATAATTATTTATAGATTATAATATCAACCTAACCTTTTTTGCTACTTTTGATACACCGAATGATATATCAAGTCCGGATGCTCCACAACCTACAACCAACACTGAACTATTTTTATATGGATCTGCATCTCTGTAGCTGTGACTGTGCATAATTTTTCCACAAAATATATCAGCACCCTTTACATCTGGAATAGCAGGGTTGCTATAGTTACTGAAATATTAACAGTATAACATATTTTAATAAAATAAATCATACACATCTTTAATTAAATAACATTTTTCAAACATTTGAAACATATTGGTCAAAGTTATAAAAATACAAAAAAGAAAAATGTATTTCTTTTAAAAAATGAAAGTTTTATTCTTAATAATTTTAAGCTTAAAAATGTATCCAGTAAATAACATCTAAAAACAATAAACATAATTTGTCTACATAATATAAAAGAGAGTCTTAATACTTGTATGATTTAAAATTTTATTTAATGTTATAAGTATAGTTAAACAAATTGTTAAAAATATAAATGATTATTTGAACCATAATTCATTAATGTTAAATTCAATCACTACTCTGTAACAACCATTATATAAAAAAAAAAAAATGTTAAATTTAATTTTTAATAATTTAATAGCTATAGTATATTTTGGATTTTATCCATAACATTCTATTTAATATTTCATATAATACTACTTACCCAACACATACTACTACTGCGTCAAAGATGAGAATTTGTTTACTTTTTTGCTGCAAATCAATAACTTTCACTTCCCACTGATCATTATTGATAGGGCTAATATTTTCTACATGATGATGAAACTATAACTCAAAATTTATATTAAACAACACTATAATTCATTTTTACTTATTTGTAATTATGTTTTGACTTACCTTTATGTATTGTCTTAAATTAAAATAATCAGTAAAGTCATTAAGATATTTCAGTATGTAGGCAGCAGGAAAGTAACAAGCGTCACCAACATTTTTGTGAGGAAATCCACTTAACTCCATGATTTCTTTCGGCAAGTTAGACCTAACGATAAACAGATAAATTGTGATAATATTTTGGTTGAATGCAGTGTTTCCTTTGCATGGCTTACCTCAGGGTTTTGTACATACTAGAGTGTACTGGTAATCCGTACTGATCTGTGTCAACGTCGTCGGTGTAAACCCACGTGCCTCCGATACTTTCGGTTTGTTCGAAAGCCACACATTGGAACTGCGAATCATCGGCGGTGAAATTTTTCAGGGCCGCTAGGCCGGACGCGCCGCAGCCGATAATAGCCACGGACTTTTTGATTGATTCTTGAACACACGATGACATGGTCCAGATTAACGTCAAGAATTAATGTTACTACGAAATGGTACAGCAGGTAAGTAGAAGACAATGTTATCAGCAGCCGGACAGACGGTCGAAAAAAATAATAAATAATTATTATGATTATTACGCCTATCTATACGTTGTTCGAACGGACAAGTTGCAACACGACTCGCAAACGTCAAAATGTCAAATCCATTAAACAACGCAATTGATAACGAAAACCACGTCGAGATAACAATGCAACACACGCGAACCATATGATCGATGACGGCGAAACACACGTGCTGCTGCAGCCGCGGTTTCGATTCGAAATAAGTGGGGAAGAGTCTGTTGTAATGGGCTGGGGAGGGGGTGCAGATCAGAGCCTCATTTAATAGGAGGGATGTAAAATAGTTGCTTCACAGCGGCAATTTTCAAAATGTTTAAGAGAGCAGCAACTTTTCAGAAAAAATTTAATTGAATATAATTAAACAAACAACGAACGTCACATTAAATGGATAAAATACTATGATATTAACAATAACTATTGATACATAATCGATATTATTTTATATTCTAATACTATCAATATCACCATTGTTTATAAATATTACAAAATAATATTATTTGCCATCAATAACGTTACGGAGTGGAGTAGTAAACAGGTAAGTGGAGCAGTAGTATGTAACCTCAGTTATAGAAAAGAGATTTCCCAATTCCAGTACTCAGAGCCGTCCAAAGGATTCTTAGGATCTGGGACTAATTGATTCGGAGGCCCCTCAATCATAACAATAACATACGAAAATGATAAAAAATTACACACCAAGTTTGTAAAATGTTGGTAAATGTAGTTCTCCAAACTTCAACCAATGAAGGCAGTGCTTGATTTGGCAAAATTATAGAAGGGGGACTCTGTTTGCTTACAAAAAAATTGCGTCCCCAAAACTTGTTAAGCCTTATAATTATAACGTATTAATAATAGAGGGACGCTAACATTTCTAAAAATTAGAAGGGGTACTCCGTCTCCCCTCAAGTCGAGCACTGAATGAAGGTCAGTTAATGGCATCGTAAAATGATAGGTAAAGTTTCAAATTCGTGTATTTTTTTAATTACTTAACATTATGATATCAATAACAATAATGATATTTATTATTTATTTATTATTAATTATAGCTATATTCAGTGGCGTATTTAGGATTTTGCTGCCCCGGGTGCACATTTTTTTAATGCCCTTTTCCTCTCACCATTTTTTTTTGTTGTAGCAATTTTTCTTATCCTAAAAAAACTTCAATACATGTGATATGCTAATAATAGTATCATGCAGTATAAAAATCTATCGAGTGTCCTAGAATGTTGAATATCGTAGGTTTTCTTAGTAGTACCCATGATAACAAAAAAATTAAAGCCAATTGTAAAATGTATTAATTTATTTTATTATTTTAATTTATTTTCATAATATGTTAAAAATATCATTCAATTAATTTTTTTTCGTCGCGCATTTGATCTTGCAAAATCTTCAATTATTTCATCATAGTTTAATGAATTTGTCAACTGTGATTCAATATTTAGAATCGCCAAAGAGTTTAAACGATTATCATTCACGGAAGATCTAAGGTATGTTTTAACTCTTTTAAGAGTACTAAATGAACGCTCTGCTAAAGTATTTGATGCAGGAACACACAAAAACATTCGCAATGCAATATTAACATATGGGTAAACATCTTGTAAATTATCATCTTTCATGACTTTACATAAATAAAGCACCGATTTTGTGGACACGCTTTCTGGTAAGCCTTTTAAGTAACTACGAAAATGAATACATTCATTCATAAACGATATATCCAGATCTTGAGGATATTGTTTTTGTAACTCTTCAGCTTTTTGTCTTACTTCTAATACTGACAACTCAGTAATGTTAAACAAAAATCCAAATGAAATATTAATTTTTTCATAAGAGTTTAAACGCTTTCTCAACTCTGTAAGTAAAGAATCTATTATAATAAAAAAAGTATTTATTTCAAATGATTTTTTACCTACGAATGTTGTATCACCTTGAGAAGATTCATCAAAAGGCATTTTTCTTTTTTTTGTACGGGAAACTTTATATTCTATAGTTCCAGTTTTTTCTATGCCAAGTTTTTCATAATGTGAAAAGCTGTTTCTTAAATCCATTATATAATTTATCAATGATTTATATAGGGTTATTACAATATTCAAATCAATATGAATATTCTGCAGTTTCTTACTTATAATATTGAACCTCTCTAAAATATCATTCCATACTGATACCAGAATACCCATTTCTAAGCTTTTCATCTTTTTCAACAGTCCTTTACACTCACATTTAGTTTTAAAATTTTCAGTTGGATTGTTAATGAAAATATTTAAAGCCTTTAAAATTTCATTCCAATTACGTGATAAACTTAAACAAGCCTCATATCTAGCCGCCCATCGGATATCAGATAATCTTTTAACAGTTACATTATCAGGTTTGGATAAGCATTGATCCAACACGTCCCAACGATAGGTAGATGCGGAAAAAAAGGAATAAATATTCTGAAGAAAATTAAAAAATTCAATAGCATACTATCACTATCACGCCGTCAGTCGTCACAGCAGTAATTAACACGTTACTAACATCATGGCCCGCAATATCATGAAAATGTTAGTATGTTCTATGGTGGTAGTACAGTGTTTTTGAACAGCTGATAAGCCGACGACAAACAATAAATTAATTCACGCGCGTTTATTATGAAATGTGAAGATTAATTTCACAAAATGGCTGTTTAATAGTGTTGTCGTGTTGATATAAATAACACGTTTTGTTGATAATGATTTCCCTATAGAAAAAAAATAACAAACATTTGTATCATTATTTTTACATCTATTTAAAAAAAAAAAGTTCTCAGTTAAATGTGATGCCCCCAAAAAAGTGCTGCCCGGGGCAATTGCCCCCCTTGGCCCCCCCCCTAAATACGCCACTGGCTATATTATATTATTTTTCCGGTGGGGTAAGCCCTCTTTTTCTAATAGGCATCCATGGTGTTTACCTGTAGTTATCATGTTTATGTACCCATTGTCTATTTTATTTATTGAAAGAACAAGTTACAAAATATATTATTACTTGCAAGGGCGTATTTTTCGAGGATGGAGTCTTGAGTTTCGATCCCTCTCCCAGAAGAAAAAAAAGATATAAATGAGTAAATACAAAGGTACAAAGAAAGATAAAATTAATTTATATCATATGGTTGTAATATTTATGTACAAATATTTGTAAAATAGTATAATTATTAATTCATACTTCATATATATACTTATAACAATATAAAATCACTTATTTTTTAGTAAAATATTAAGCCCCTAAACATTTTTTTCAAAAAATACGCCACTGTTTACTTGATACGATGTAGAATAAATTACGACCTTGTTGCTAATATTTTTTATAACAAAAAAAGTTAACCGGATTAAAAACGCAGATAATAAGGAAACGTGCAATTAGTGACATATATTGTTGTGTTCTAATGTTACATAACTGAGTTACACATTAATTTGTAACTTGTAATACGTAAGCAATAGTTTTCATAATGTTTTCATAGTTTTCCAGTTCCTAACATTAAAGTGTAACACGTTAAGTTTTAGTATTTTTTACGCAGAACATATATATAATATTTAAATAATTACCAACCGTTTGGTTCGTCTTGTATTACATAGTTTTAATTGTGTAACATATTTTATTGATTATAGTTTACATACGATTAGTTTCACTGATTCAGTTCATGAACACTTGTTAGACTTGCGATAAGGTTTTATATTTTCAAATGATAAAATATATCAAATTCAGGGCCGGCGCGAATGAATGATAAGTGGTGGGGGGGGTAAATTTGCTGACTTCAGAAAAAAAAAATTAAAATTAGTTAAAATTGTCATATAGTACTCGTGTATTTATTGCATTCAAAATATAAAACATATTAAGTTACATATAGATTAAAATACTATTATTAGGTATTTAGTTTTAACATAATTATTCTTCTTTCTTTCAAAAGTGACCATTTATCGATCAGCATTGTCATATTAACACTATCCAAAATATCTTTGTTGGAGTTCAGCAACATTAAATTTTGTAGACGATCAGCTGACGTAGTAGATCTTAAATAATTTTTCACCACTTTTAATTTACTAAATGCCCGTTCTATAGGCGTGCGCAGACTTTGTCCAAAGGGGGGGGGGGCCTTAAAAAAAGTGAACCAAAGATTCTTGTACTAAAGACTACTAGTATAATTAAATATTTTAAATTTTATAAATTATTTATTTAATTCAATATGCAAGTATAAAAATAAATACTATTTAAACTTACACAATTTATCTCTGAGAAATCTTTATATACATATTATTATACCATTTATAACTCCATCCTTCTGTACACGGGAGAATGTATCATCATTTTGAATGTATCAATTATATCTTCAATTTTTATATTATATGCAATTTCTGATTAGTCTGATTAATAATTAATAACTTTATTACATTTATTCACAAATATCAATTCTATACTATAAGATTAAAACTGGCTTTACTTTATTCATGTAAAATGTAAAAATGTTCGCTATTTTGTATAGTATAGATATAAATTTTTCAAAGAAAAAGCAAGAATCTGCAGGGGAGGCCGCGGCCCACCCGGCCACCCCCGTGCGCGGAAATCCAATCTATTCAGTTTTAATCGTCTTCTATGAAGTCGATTAAAATCGTAATTGGGATCAATCCCTAATTTATAAGCAAATTGTATTGAATTTTCTACAAGGTTATCCATACCTACATCGTCATTATTAATTTCTTTTAAAATGTCATTAATATTATTTAATAACATTAATGCATCAATTACATTTAGTTCTATTGCTTCAAGTTTCTCTGTTAATACTTTCATTTTATACATAATATTCTTCATAAAATACAAAGCAATAATAAAATAAAATGATAACATTGTTTTAGAAAGTCCAAAAGCTTGTGTTCTTGTATTTTTATTCAGTTTCTGCGCAGAAAACATAACTTGAAATACTTCTAAAATTATCTCATACGATACCCATACAGCTTTTATCGACTCTGCTCGAAATCCACATTGTTTTTAAAAGATTCTGTAAACATAAGGAATTTTCTATCTCGGTTAATTTGTTGTACAAGTGGGCGTATCTTTTTGTACTCAATGAAAAAAAAAACATAAAATTGCTCAAGATGTGAAAATAAATCCCCAACCACGGCACTTACATCACAACTGTGTTCCAAGAAAGTATTAACTCGATTTGCCTGACAAGGAATAAAATAAATTATATGATCAACAACCAGATCAGATAGTTTCTGCTGGGTTTCCTTAATCTTACTAGACATGCTACTGGCAGTCATAAGACTGAAAAGCAATATTTTCGCATGGTAAACTACTTTTTTGTATTATTTCTTTAATATTCTCAGCGATTCCTAGCCCAGTTTTATCAAAAGCTTCACACACTGCTACTAATCTTTCAGAGATTTCTTCAAAAGGGTCTACGTATGATAAACAAATTGACAATTGATCTTGATGTGAAACATCGGGTGTTGTATCAGCCATCACGGAAAAAAAGTCAGATTTTTTTAACTTCTTCAATAATCGTGTTCTTTGTTTCATCTGCTAGTAAGTCGATAAATTAATTTTTGGAATCATGGCTAAGATAAGTAACATTATGTTTTCTAAATTTTATATCATCAATCCATCTTTTCATAGTTGGGTTATGTCTAGATATTAACAAAACTAATCGATTAAAATTTCCGTTTTCCTGATTCTTATCACCACGGAATGAAATTCCTTGACGTGCAAGGGTACGGGTAATATCTAACAATAATAGTAATAATGTCTTTATGAAAATGTATTTTATATTCTATTACAATTGCATGTTGTCTGTTTACCTTGTTAAGAATACAGTCAATACGGATCGAGGAAGTCAAAAAATTTCTAAAATCAATCAATGCAGAGTTGTGTGATTTAAAAGAAAAATGTAAAGCAAGTTTTTCTTGTTTTTTTCCTCTCCTCTTCATTTAATGCCAACTTTGAACAGTGGCGTAGGAAATGGGGGATAAGGGGGCTATAGCCTCCCCCATGGGCCGTGTTTATATGTATAATGTATCATGACTATTTAATAAAATCAATGCTCGTTTTAATCAAAGGCTTATTGATGTTATGCCACTTGAAGGACTTATTCCGGCCAATTTAAATATGTATGACGATAAAAATATTATAAAAGCTGCTAAAATATATGTCCAAGATCTCCATGATGATACCTCATCTACAATCAGAGCTGACCTGTTCATATGGGGGCAACAATGGAGTCAAAATACTATTCCAAAACCAAATTCTGCTCTTGATTCACTCTCTCATCGCACCAATTTTCGACCTAACATTAAAATAATTTTACAATTATTCGCCACGTTACCAGTTAACTCTTTCACTCCGGAAAGAACGTTTTCAGCACTTAATCGCTTAAAAATTTTTTTAAAAAGCACCATGTCGGAAAACCGATCGAATGGGTTAACTATAGCTAATATAAATAAAAAAGAGCAATTCGATGAAAGTGAAATAATAACTGAATTTGTCAGAAATTCGCCAAGAGAATGCAGCTGTCAAAGTGGAGCAAGTGACTGAACACTGAAACCAAAATTATTATTATTATTATAAATTATATATTAATAAATATTTTTAAAACTATACTAAAATGCTTGAATTACGTTTAGAAACTTGGTGGTAGATGGTGGGGGGGTCAAGGGTGAATTCTCATATCCTCTCTCACCTTACTTATTCAAAAAAAGTGGTTAGCCCCCCCCCCCATTTAAAAATCCTTGCTACGCCACTGACTTCGAACACTAACTACAACCCATGCTGGATTGGCAAAACTTCTGTTACGGCCATTCGGAAATAGAGAACAAATAAAACAAAATGCGACATACTATATATACTAATATATACTATTTATATATTTATTACTTATACTAAGTGAGGAAATTCATTGAACCATAATGAGATAAATTGGCTTTGTTTTTCTGTAGAAATATCTAAGTTTTTTGGATATTTAGCTAATTTAGGTTGATAGAGCCCAAAACTCAAGAAATATTTTCTCTGAGCTGATGATTTTACTATTTCTCTCTTTCCAAGGTCATGTTCTGGAAATATATTCTGGAAAAATATACAAAATATTTCCAAACTCGGCAATTCCATTAGCTATTAAAGAGCTTAAAACTATTTCAGTTGTTAATAAATATTGTTTCAATTTTAATAGGAGTTATGATATGCGAGGTGTCAACTAAAAATGATATAGGTTTTGGTGAAGATTCATTTTTAATTTTTGTTAAAAGTCTACTACATTCTTGAAAATGGTTAAATAGCAATTCAAGCATACCAGCATATGCCATCCAATCATAATTACTAGTATTATTAATAAATTCAATAGCTGTTGAAATATAATACATAAATATAAATAATAAATATCTATAAATATAACAAAATTTCATATTTAATACAAATATAATCCCTGATTACACAGGTTTTATACCAATTAAGGAATAGATTTTAGTTTAATATGATATAATGTAATAGTACATTTTGCAAAATTGTATAGAATCAAAATAAAGTATCTATACAAATGGTTTTAAATTTGAATGTTTAGGTATCATGACACTTAAAATCTATTTATTATTTTATTAACAATAACTTATCAATCTAAATTTATATTTACAGTTACTTATAATATTATCAACAATGAAAATAAAAATTATATAACTTACCTTGTTGGCAGACTTCAGATTCAATTATTTTACCATTTTCTTCATACTTTTAAATATAATCTAGTTCATCTATAACAGGGTTGGCAAATCCATGGCACGCGAAAATTTTTACTATTATATATTATATAAATTATATAATATTATAGGACCTATAATATATAAATAATTTACAAAGCAATATTATTATAGTTATTATTATTATGTACCTAAACTAACCTTTTTATACTAATACATTAATTATACAATCAAATTATAATATAACAAAATATAATATTTTTAATATTTTTTTCATGGAACGCTTTATATATATATATAAAAAAAAAAAAGGTAATTTTGGGCATGCATTGTTCAAAAGGTTTGCCAACCCTGATCTATAACATTACCTGGTATAAAACATATAAGTATAATAATTTCATAATAATTAATTTATAAATTATGTTTTAAGTTGAAACTTTCAACATAGATACCTTTTTCTGGTTATTCGATACTAGATTCCATGCATTTTCCTAGTTCAATTAGTTCAATGTCTTGATTATCCATCAATATTTAATATTTTTTTTAAATAATATAATATTAATTTTTGTAAAAATTCATAGTTTAAAAAATGTAATTCACTTATAGTATTTGATACATGTGAAGATATCAGTTGTATAGGTATAGTTTCTAATTTTAAAGATAGGTTAGAAAAATTGCCTTTGACCTATATATTAAATAATATAATAATTCAAAAATTAATAGGTAAATAAATTGATTTAAATATCTGAAGGTTTTATATTATATAGCTAAAAAGTCATACCTCCTCAATATTTGGTGGTGGCTGTACCTCGGACTGTACACTTTTTTTAAACACTGCAGATGCTACTACAAACGGATTGTCGGGAGCGCCAAAATGTTTCACGTTTATTCTGTTACCACCGTGTACATTTATTTCACGTTTTCTTTTATAATCGTGGTCGAATGTGCTACCAAAAGTTAAGCATTCGAGTTTTGTCCTTTTCCTCTTTTTACTTGGATTCATTTTTATAAAAATAATATATTACTATTTACTAGCAATAACAAAATAACAAAAATAGTATTAAGTAGAATACACTCAATAAACTGATTAGTATCACCGATAACTAAACACTAACGTGTGGTGTATAAAATTCTAAAATAGGAAAATACAACCAATGCCATTAATAATCTATTTATATCCGTAATATGATTGATGATTATAAATTAAATTGGTTGTGCTGTTGTAGTTTCAGGGTGCCTCAAAATATGATAATATGAACAAAATATAATTTACAAGACTATAGTGACTATAGTCTTGTAAATTATACTATAGTATAGTTCGTAGCAATGACTCGAAAAGTCATAACCATAATAATATTTAAAATTCACAATTTTTTTTAAAAATTATTCATATATCAAGAATCAATAACTTAGTACTTTCTCTACTTTTTATTTTAATTATTAAATTTGCCAACTTCGTGTACAAATAATTTTACATAAAAATAACAAGTGGGAGTATCACACCCCTCCACACCCACCATTAACGCCGGCCTGATCAAATTCATCGATTGTAATTTAATAATGTTAAATATTCTCATTCAGAATCTATTATGATTATATTATTACTATTATATTATTACAATGATAAAAAAGATTCATTGTCATACACATTTTTTAAACTCTCTAATCATTTGATGTTATCGAAATAAAAAAATTTCTTCTTTCACATCATTCACATTATGAAACTAAACTATGAGATATGTTAAAAATATATAATGACTCATAAATGATTGATAGTATATTATTTATGAATTATTAACTTTCATTTTCCATTACTGAAACGAGCTTCGTTTATAAACAAAAGAAAATTGTTTGCTTAATTGATGGCGATAAAATCTATCTTAAACATTTTACATTTTTTGGAAATGTAGAACTTTATCTGAAAATAACATATTTATTTTTACAGATATGTTCGTTTGATGTAAAATTAGCAAATATTTAAAAACAAGTACGAACATCTCGAGTTACACTACAATGGTCTAGGAGAGAGCGGTGGAAACAATTACATCAATGTATAATATATAAACCTACTGGTAACATTGTTGTGATTTAGTGAGGAATAAATGAAAATCATTATATAAATTTTTATCACTCGATCTATAATTTAATATTCTCCTAATAGTCAATAATCATATTAGAAAGCTTTAGGCTAAAAAAATAGTGGTAAAACCAAATAAATTTCAATCGAGAATACATTTCAATTAAATTTTCATGTAATTTTCGTGCATTATCTTAGGCCATTGCTGAATATTATTGAAAACTCTAAATCGTAAAAATTCAAATTAATTTGATATCAGTAAAGCACATGATTAATAAAAATAAATAAATATATTTTGATGTACCTATGCAAAAATTGTGAATGAATAATTCTATGCTATAATTGAATAAGTGTTATTCTTAGAGTCTATATTAAAAGTAATAGTAAAAGCAGTCAATAATTATTACCTATGTGTAGTTGTAAAGACAAGGCCAGATTAAGGGGGGTATAGCCGGGGCGGTAGCCCCGGGGCCCTCTCGAGTACCCAAGTGAAAGGGGCCCAAACAGTTTTAAACCGATACACATTTTTTATCACACTAAAATTAGTAGTTTTATAGACATAAATTGTATATTCCTATTAATTTTATAATTTTATAATGTAATTGACAATTTGTGAAATAACTAAAAAAATGTATCGTTCTGCGAGCGTAGCAAGCAGCTTTGTAAAGTATGTTTTGTCAAAAAGGCCCATATAAATTTTAGGGCCAAATAGGTGCTCAATCCGGCCTTGTGTATAGATGTAAGAATAGTGAATTGATAATTACAGTTGAATGTACTCGTATTAAATAGTTTATATTAAAGATTAAGTCCACTCACACCTTACTCTATGGAGTGCGAAACGGTTTTACACTTTCTCAAGTTGGTTCTAATCCTAATGTGTTTCATAGCTACATAGTAGATATTCTATATAATTGAAATGTAATAATGCATTTAAGTTATTTATTAAAAAAAATAAACGCAGTTGCTTCAGCATTAGGTACCATATAAATATAAATTATGCTTCTCTATTAATGTTCCCTTTATCAATTAAATATAGTATTTGTATATTTATCGTTAATCTTGAATTTGAACAGGCTCTAACTGACTCTTTAGATAATCATAGAAAATAATAACAAGAAATTTATTAATTCATTAATAGTATAATACTTAAACAAGTTTCGCATTGAATTTATATTTTATGATAAAATATATAAAAAAAATATTTTACCTTGACATTACCTTGATCATGAAAATGGTAGTAATGTAATTGATGCATATGACTGTTGTAATAAATTCGGAGAAGAGTTGTGGTCAAAACTCTGACGTGTGTATTCCTTATAGCAAATCCTAAGACCTTTGTGTTTATCAGCATTTTTTAATTTACCAAACATCGGTGTCATTCAAAGTCAAACGTTTTGTTGGCAAACATTCAATTTTGTAAATAATTATTTTTATCAATTTGTTTGTGCACCAGATATTGGTAACAAAACGTAAACAATGACGTATACTAGATTAATTTATTGTTATCGCTTATAAAATTAAAAAGCATAAAGTGCAAGGTCCAATCTCCCCGAAATATTTACTACATATAACACGCTATAACGTTAACGTGTTAATATACAAGTAGTAAATTTGCAAAAGAATTGCTAAAATAAAAAAAAAACCGATAGCTAGATTATTTATAAATTATTTACTTTTAATTTAAGGAATACTCAACCATAGCCTAGCGACGTTGGTACTAGAAGTCAAAATACCTGATTAGATAGATAATATTAATAATACTAATAAGTACTATACTTGATTTGACTTGTTTTTTAGGATCGCAATTCTTTTGATAAAATAATATCTTGAAAATGCAACTAAATTGCGTCATGAAATGATTGATCAATACTTACCATGGCATTTTATATTATTACAGTAAGACGTCGATTATCCGGGTTAATAGAAGGTATGAATCATACGGATAAATAAAAAAATTTTATAGTAAATTATTTATTTTATTTATCCAATATTATATAAAAACATATCATCATGTTTTAACATTTTCTAGGACAATTAGACATTAGGCAGGCCAAGACTTTTAAGTAATCAGTTTTTGTTTTTTGCGGTTTGAAATGCTTTTTCTTACTTCACATATAATTTTTCTTGAATTCATGACATCATCGAAGTTAACATTTTCTTGCTCGCAGAAGTTCATGAGGATATCAACTATTTTCAAAAATATTTTTATAAAATAGTTCACACATTGTTTATTAAATTAATATCGTTTATCATCTTTAACCTACATGTAATATACTGCTCATATGCCATATCCCGAACTCGTTAATTGAGGCCCTACTGTATATATTTAATACGTAGATAATTATTATATAAATTAATGTTTCTTCGTATTTACGTCGATTGCGATAAATAACTAATACATTTATCTATGTATATATTTGAAAATAGAATGAGATGATTAATGAAATTATAAAATAACAGATTAATATAAACCTATACTTTATTCACTTTATTTATACTTTATTCATAGAATAAATTTAATAAATTCTTTTTTTTTGCATTACGTTATGTTTTACAAACATTCTTGAGGTAGTGCCATACATGTTTTTTTTTAATTTGTTTCTATAATTTATTGACCAAAAAATTTTAGTCCAAAATACAAATATTATAAATACTTATTTTTAGTAATGGCACGGTGTTTATTTTCCAATGAAGCGATTACGTGTATGAAGTACCCATCACAAGTAATTTAACCCATAAATATTAAAATTAACAGGTTTAAATAAAATAATATATAATAATATTTTATATCAAATGTACAAATTATGTGTTAAACTTTTCTGTCGCACAACACTACCAATATCCACTCAATTTTAGTCATGAAGCCAAATGCCACCACTACTCCTTTTGACCATATTACTCTGAAAATGGAAAATTAATATGATTAACGAAACCTGTACAATGGAATGATTAATTATAAGAAAAAATTTGATGGTCAAGTCACTTAGTACTAACGTTGAAGTATAATATTAATCAATTTTAATACCTATCGAAACATTTTAAAGATTGCTATACAACTACGATTATAATTATTATTTATTATTGTTATGTAATTTCCTATAACATTTTTTTGGCGTATCGACTATACTACAATTAGCCACTTATAACTTATTATAATCAGATTTATTAATTTTAAATCATAAATATACGAATATAAAGATATATCCAAAATCATATTTTATTAATTAGAAATAATTTTTTTACAATGGTTAATCAGATATTAAATAATTTATTTAATTTAATTTAATTGCTTTGTTTTTAAATATACAGTTTATAATGACAATACTAATAATTATGTTTGTAGTACAATTTTTTAATCATTAATATAAAGCTTTTACTCTTATTATAATATTAAAAACGTTACTACGAGTATGTAGCACGAATTATTTAAGACAACTTACAGGAAAGTAATATTGAAAATAATTAAATTGTTTAAAAGTTCCATTAAAGGTAGATGAAACTAAAATTATTTATTATGTAAAAAATGAGCATATATTTGAAATCAAGTGAAAAGTTCATATAAAAACTGGTCATGAAGGGCGAACTGAAATGTTGAACGAATTATTGAACAAGTTCAAAAATATAACGTATGAAGTTGTTATACTATTTTTAAGTTTATATGTTCCGTGCTAATCCGAGCAAAAATATTAACAAAAAAATTTAACATAAAAAATTGTAGTCGTAAGGATGAGGATATACTTTGTAATATTATATACCACGATGTCTTATCGTATTGCAATAAATTATAATTATATTGTATCTTTTATTAATTGTTAATTGTAAAATAATTGTAATTTCATGATTTTTATTCATGTCAACATTCACCAAATAACTAATAGGCATTTAAACAATTACCAGTAAAGATCCATAAATTTAGGTATTTATTAGAATGGACAACATTCACCAAAATGAGTGATAAAGGTTGACATACACTGATAACCGTTAACATTCACCGCTAAGCGATCATACACCTGAACAAATATATTAATATTTCTTATGCTATCCATAAATAACTTGTAAATAACAAACTTAAATATCTAGATTACTGCTAATTTGTTCTTATAAAGTGTTTGATCCACGCTTAAGTTCAACATTCAGATTTAAGGGTCCACGAATTACCTATTTCTATTAAAAAATTGATCGTGTTATTAACGAGATCACTTAAAAAAAAAAAAAAAAAACGATTATCACCTGTACGAGATTTCTAATAAGTTATTAAACGTTATACGTTACGCATACGTTTAATAAGTGTAAGTCCAAAGTACCTCTACTCTCTACGAAAAATATTAGGATCGGTTAAAAAAATAAAAATGATAAAGACATGCTTCTGCCATTTCACATGTTATTCACTATTTATAAATCCATTTAATCGACAAGTACCTAATAAAATTTTCGGATTTACATATTTACCAATACAGTTCCAGTGAATCGGATAGAAAAATTGAAAAAAAACGCATCAATTAGGTAATATTTTTTAAATATCGCTACTATTGCGGATTTGAATGCGTTTCATAGCAAACGTTATCGTTTTTAATATGATGTGTGATAGACATGTTCTTTAATTACTCATCTTGAGATTCATTTGTTTATCACGTGGTAGGCAGCATTTCATTTTAAATTATGAACATGCTTTCAAACACTACGAAAAAATAAGTTAAACAAAAACAATCTTGTTAATCGTCTATTACAAACATTCAGATAAGTTTTGTAACCACGTGTATGGACATGATATGAACATTATATTATTCAAATACATTTATTTACCATACATTTATAAATTGACTTTTCATAATTACATCTAGAATATTCTATGGTTAAAGTTATCACGTATTAGATACATAAGTATAGGCAATTTATAATACGTCTAATAAATTTAATTTAAATTCAAACACTCAATAAATAGTTAAGTTACTTTATACTTAAAGTTATTTTAATATTGGCTTTAAAAGTATATTCAATCATAAATTTTAATTACAATTATTATTGAATTAGATAAAATTTAGGGCATACATGCCAGAAAGATGCGTTCAGAGCTATTGAAGTAAAAAGGTAATTACCTAAGTATGTTATGACTCCTAAGATGTCTGAAATAATAAACTTATGATCATCTGTGAATAAAAAAATGAAAACATTGTACTACAAAATGTATTTTATTGAATAATATGCCATGGTTCCTATATTATAAACTATAACAATACGACTTAAGAACTATTAAAACTTAAGATGTATGTAATGATGTATCAATCTTCGGTCAGTGTGAAACACGATGAATGGAAAAATCAAAATGTCGGTTGTGTAATTACCAATCGCTTAAAACATTACGTCATCCATATTTTTCATCTTATTAGTAAATTTACAGAATTGGCAGTCCAAAATACAAAAATAAAACAATTGAATTCTTACAAAAAATACGTTATGAATGACTCTGCTGATGCCTCGATTTAATTATGTTACCGTGACCTTGGTAAACTTTTAACTGATGATTTTTCTAATTAAATCTGAAAATATTTTCACGTGCATGATTCATGTGTAAATAATTTTCTACGTAGAAGTCTACATGTCTCGCGAATTTATAATTTTTGTAAATATAGTAGTAGTACTATAGTAACGGTACAAACTATAAATATAGTAGTATTTGTAAGTATTTTGAAGTACAATGTATTCGTTAAAATATTAATACATAAGTATGTGTAGTACACCGTAGACACTATATACACATTAAAATTATCAATAATAATAATTTTACCGGCTATTAATATTTTAAGTACCTGTTATATTTTTACAATTAATCGTACACGCTGTAGGCCCTATTATAAAAATAGAGCTTTTTACTATAATAACTTATGATTCTTTCGCAGTTATAAAGTTTTAAGTACCATATATATATATATATATTATAAGTACAATTATTACATTGATAATCTTAATTATAGTAATACAAAAACTACAGGTACTATTTGAGTATTATGAAAGGAGAAGTATTTCAAACAATTTCAAACTTTGGGAACATTGGCATTTTTTGTACCAAACGTTTTTATTTCTATAACAGGCTGTAACAGGTCCGTAATATTTTTAAATCGTATTGTTTTTTAAACGTCCATTGCCCGATGAAGAGATAATACGGGTTATAACACACTCATAAGTAATAATCGGCGACATAGTATTTAAAACAACGTAGTTTTATTTGTAAAAAAAACTAACTTCAACATCAATAATTAAATATAAATACAAAAATATCTCATACAAATTAAATACAAATTGGGTTAAAAAGGTAATACAAAACTATAAATTAATTAGTTAAAATTCACATGATTTGCATCACAAATACATACATACATATATATGTATGTATGTATGTGTATATATAGGTACTTGTACAAAATCGAAAACTGTTAATGTGAAGCGATTTCTTGTTTTTTCATTATAGGTTCGACTTCATTTGGAAACTGAACCATGTAATGATCTTTATCCAATAGCTTGTATTTATCTTCCCTGAAGTGAGAGAAGTCGCACATGAACCTGTCGAACCCGTCAAAGTAGATTTGCAGAACAACTGGTGGTACTGAATCCAGTCCCGATAGAGACGACAATGAGTCGTAATATTCCATCGATCTACGTCCCATCATGTGCAATTCTTTGGGTCGTAACCCACTAGCTAACCTTGACTCCACGTCCCTGCGGGTGTCCTCTAACATTTCTTCTTTGCTGGGTAATTTCGCTTTTCCTTCCAAAAACGTTTTGGCACACCGCACCTGTAAACAAAATAGTACATTTTTTTAAGCTGAGAAAAATTGCAGAACATAACGATCAAGCTAAAACTCTTATAATACAGTATACAATTTATCATGTGCTATTCAATTACCTGTAAATCAAACATCCAAAAACCAGTGGTGTTGGTAGGAATTCCAATGAAGTACATTGTTGGGTGTTCGATGTTAACAAAGTGCTTAAAAAGCCATTTTACATTGTTGTTCTCAACACGAATACCACACTCGGAGCTCAAGAATGGGTATTTATACGTATAACCTGCCACAATTAAATTCAATATAAGTAAAAACGTAAATGCATTGAATAAAATAATAATAATAATAATAATAATAATGCATAATTTAATTTAGTTGAGAAATATAACAGAAAGTTAAATTTAAAAAAATAGAATATTTAATTAAAAATTGTATCTTATAATTCAAGACCTTTAAAAGGCCATTCAAATGAAGAATATCCCAGATGAACACTGATGGTATCGTGCCAAAATAGGCCACAAGATTTTGCAAGCCATAATAGGCCGATTTCTTAATAAGTCTAAAACAAAATTAAAATATTGTTAATTGCTTAAAAAAAAATGTAAAAAATAAAATATTTAAATAAATAAAACACTAGCTCTATTTTTTATGCATTTTATCGGCTTACCTGTGCAGTATAAAATCGAATCAACTTGCTCATAAGAACCATCTTTAAAAAGTACACCGTTTTCAACCACTTCTTGAATATCTACTTTTTGTACCATATTTGGTGGACATTTCATGTTTTTAACGCGTTGGTTATGATGACTTAGGTATACCTGAGATAAAAATGTTATTATTTTAATTTAAAAATATATAATCGGAATAAAAATATAGTATTATAGATGTTTATTCTTACTTTTCCGGCGACTTTTGCGATATCAAAAGATATGTCCAGCCCTGAGGGTCCGCAACCAATGACCACAGTACTCATGTCCTTAAATACTGAAGAATCTCTGTAATCATGACTGTGAATTTTCATTCCACGGAATTTTTCGATTCCAGGAACTTCAGGAATAACTGGATTGCTATAGTTTCTGAAATAAATTTCAATAATTTGTAAGTAAATATAACTGAAAAATACATCAAAATGTATAGGTTATAAAACCAAAAGTGGTACTTACC
The DNA here is from genome assembly GCF_003268045.1 of Sipha flava. NCBI lineage: Eukaryota > Metazoa > Arthropoda > Insecta > Hemiptera > Aphididae > Sipha > Sipha flava. Next base: position 487,348 of record NW_020272909.1, read on the forward strand.
CAATGCAAACAATAACTCCATCGAATTCAGACGTTTCCGTGATGTTGTCTTGTAGGTTGATCGCGGTCACTAACCAACGATCTCCCTCCAAAGGACTGATGTTCTTTACATGATGGTGGAACTATATTAACAAATCAAACGCATTAATAGATCATGCATTTCCAACATTCAGCGTTGACACTATCATAATTATTTACTTTGATGTGTTTCTTTAAGTCAAAATGGTCTGCATAGTCTTCCAGGTATTTAAGCATTTCATTGGCCGCCACGTACGACTTGTCTTCAGGGCCCTTGTGTGGAAATCCTGGAAGCTCCATGATTTCTTTAGGCAAATTAGTTCTGTAAAGAAAAACAACCTTCTTAATGAAAATAAATGTGTATTAGTTTCGCAAATCTACAACACTTGCCTTAAACTTTTGTACATGCTGGAATGAACCGGTAAGCCATATTTGTCTTTGCCTACGTTGTCGGTGTACACCCAAGTGCCGCCGACGTTGTCGGTCTGCTCGTAGCACACGCATGTAAATTGAGACCCCTCGACCGAAAAATGTCTAAGAGCAGCTAGCCCAGCTGCTCCACAACCAATAATGGCCACGGACTTTTTGGTTTCTTTTTCTATGAAAATTAATTCAACACAAACATAAATTTAGTTTATTCAATATTATAAGCTGAAATATAATTCATTTTTTTTGTATAATTATTGTGCGTGGTAATAGTAATTGTAATAAAAAAATGAACGGAAAAGTAAAAACAATTTTAAATCTACTTGCATAATAAAAACATATACAATTATTCTCAGTAGTAGCAAGTAAGTAATATACTATAATAATAATAATAATAATAATATTATTATTATTTATATTAGTTGATGGACGTTATTTGTCAATAAATTTTATTTTAACAATATTGAGCGTGATCACTTTCAATTAATTTTACAGTCAAAAACATAGTTTTTAAATATCAATACTATGTTTAATGCAGTGTTTAGTATGAAAATAATTGATTAGCAAAAATACTCACCAAGACGCATTGCTTCAAGTATATGCAGATACTTCAAAAGTTACTTTTAAGTTATAAAAATGTATTTAAAAAATACAAAGGCACAGCACGATGACAAATCAAATGAAAATCAATCAAATGTTTATAACTCTCATCTCAATGTTTTGTGGTTTTATAGAGAATTGACTACCCCACTTTTCATAATTCACTAATTAGCTATTATTTTTTGTTTATGGTAATACTATTAAAGTATAATCACAACATTACATCACAAAATATCAAATTATATTTATCACGTGAAAAACTTCTTGAACATTGACCATTCAATATCATCAATGTATCATATTTAACTAATTACATAATGGTAATAGACTTGTTCTATATATTGTATGCCCTATAGAAATATAATATTATTATCTTGTTAAAATGACTAGGATTTGTTATTTTTTATAATCATCATCAATTGTAGCCAGTCTTAAAAATTAAGGAATTCGCATTATGTAGTTTGAAGAATTGGTTGTGATTTTTATGTACCAAATACAAATTTTGATAACTAATTAACTGATTATATACTACTCTATAAGATAATAAGCTTCAAGTTTTATGTTCAGAGAATTAAATAATAAATACTTATATAAAATTATATGTATAGGTAAAACTATATAATATAATAGGCATATTGTAATAACTTATTATAAATACCTATTACCTAATAAATAAAAATACGATTTAATAATTATATAATATCCTATGGAGAAAACATAAGCCACAGTGTGATGTACTTTCATACGTCATACCGTTATAAAAATACGTATTCATAAATCGCAATATATTTTTAAAAATAAGATATGTTATTAATGATTATAATATCTATTAATTAGTATAATAATAGTAATAATAGGTATACATGTGTTTATGAATTCATAAACACTTATTTGCGTTTAAATTCAGTTGATTTATCAGACATGCCATTGCACGTTCTAACATGCGTGCTCAACATTCTTCTACGAAACATGAATTCACCATGACTCTGAAATGGTAATAGGCTTTTAATGAAAAAGTCGACGATCAACATTATTAAAACTACAATTTTAAACGGAAATGATTCCAATAGATATGCCATTCGAATTCAAACGTTCGCAGTTTTTGGTCCTACTCATACTCACCAATAAAGCACAAGGACGATCACAACAAGTACGTGGACTGAATTGGGAAAATTCATGTTTTGCTCGCGGACAGTTGTATATAGCCTACTCATTCTCTCCAGTAAATAGCATTTAATCAAAAACTTGAATTGTCAGACATTTTTCTGATTTGTTTTCCAAATAGAGTAAACGCTTATATTAAACTCATAAATAAATAAACATCATTTCATTTTTTTAACACTAAACGAATAAAAACACTTTAACATCGAGATACATTTCCAATACCTCAAACAAATACAAAATATAGATGTCGATTGTAATAAATCTGATTATTTTTTTTTTTTTAAATTTAATATAAAATCGTTTTTTAAATATATATCTGCTCTTTTTTTTTTTTTTTTTTTGATGAATTATGATTATATTTTATAAGGATGGTTTTAGTTCTGACGTTACATACAAATATGAAGAAAATACACATTGTAAGTGGAATATTAAACAATCAGCTCAAATTATCATTAATTCACATACAGTAGAGCCTCAATAGTCCAGACGAATTCAAATCGATCATCGTCCGGATTACCGATTTGTCCGGATGACCGGAGGTCTTTCAAGATTACCTATTCAATTGATTTTAACTTTTAATTTATATTTATTGTACTTTAAATTATAAAAATAATAAATAACTTTATCATAATGGATTATAAAAAATGACGAAATTGTTTTTGTCGATAAGAATATTTTTTAGATTAATTGGGTTCCGGGAATTCTGTACAAACTACGAAATGTTATACGAACAAATGGACTTATGCCGTCCGGATTACCATGTTTATCGGACTATCATGGCTCTACTGTAGTAGAAAAAATATTTTTATAACTTTAACTCCATTAGTAAACGTTGATAAAAAAATCTTTAGTTAAGCCATCGAGTTTAAATATTATATGAGAACGTAGTAATTTAAAGTACAATATTTAATATTTCTTTTATAAATGTAATTTATTTTATTGTAAATCAGTCATTATTGATATCACTATTCATTAAGGTTGCCTATTGTTGAATGTCATCCTACGGAGATTTTACTTTTTTCGATACAATTACGAACTGTTTAGGAAGTACCTATAATTTATTGAAAATATTAAAAAATAAAACGGAATATAAAGTGGAAAAATTATTTTAGTTAAGCAAACAACTGAGACTGCACGATGTGTTTTTAAACTGTAATTTTTTGTTGGCTTTTAAATTTATTTGATTTTTGACATATTTTATTACTAAAATTACATTGTCCTTATTTTTTGATCTTAAGGTAATCTATTTTAGTGATGGACGAGAAAACTTTAAAGTAGTCAAATATTGACGATTTTCTTACTTAAAAGTAAACCTTATTGGTAATTGTAATCTTTAAAACTTGATAATGTAATATTTAAGGTCATGGCTCATGCTACATATTTCACATTTTATTTTAAAAGTATATAATTTTCTAAATACATGCGTTAGTCTCGAATCAATGACATTATTGCTCAGGTATAAATATACATATTAAATACAGTTTTTGGAAAGAACGTCGTTCGTGAACGCACGTTCATATTTTGTGAAATACACGTGAACTTCATTCGATTTGTTCAAATAGAACGTGAACATAAATGATATTTATATTTTTGATGAATTTTAATCATTTTTGGGGTTATTCGAAATTATTTACCATTTTTAAAATATATTTATTGATAATAAATTATTATTAAATAAATAATTAATTATATTATGTTTAGGTATGGGTTTTAAATATAAATCAAAATGTAACTAATATATTTTGTAAAGGTCCCATTTATACAGAATGGAGGTTGGTGATTCATAAATATAAAATAAAATAATTGAAATGAACGGCTAAATGAACGCGTTCCTTTTTTGTGCACTGGACGTGAACGTGAAAGAGTATAATTTTTAAGTTAACGTTCTGAACACTAATTAAATACATAAATTAAGTTTAAGTAATATACTAATTATCATAAAATAAATAATATTATATACATATAGAATATTAGATTACATATGATTATAAAGATGTTGTATATGTTGCATACTTATAAACGCACATGAAAAATAACTTAATATTAATTAGGTTATTGCGAGATTAAAAATAATATATAGACCAGCACTAGACTATCCGTAGTGAATTATGATCAAAGTTGATCGGCAGTTATAACGAAAACACTATAGGTAGGTATATAATTTAATGAATCTTAATGAAGGCATAGAAAGGCATGAAACGAGGGCAATAAAGGTTCACTTGACGAAAAGTATCATCTCATCATTTCATATTCAAAAATATGTGGGTCAGATAATACTTGTGTAACCAAGAATATAATTTTAAGATTATCCTATTATATTATAAGGGTATGTAAGTAAAATTAACAGTATAGTTATTTTAGTTTAATCGGAGGTCTGTGATGAAATTATAAATTGTACAGCAAAAACAATATATAGAAAAAAATTAAATAATTTAGTTTTATGTAATACATAGCATATGTTCCTTAAATCAGCAACCAATGTAGTAGTTTGTCCAGCTGATTAGTAAAAATTAAGAAACACCTAATTTAATATTTTTGGTTAAATTAAATAAGTAATGTTATCTATGGACTATGCGTACGCAATTAAATTTTTCCAATGTCTATGTTACTCAATACATAATGAATAAATAATGTATTATTTTATTATTATATTAGTTAATTCATGTATAAAACATGTAGTTAAAAAAAATGTATTTGAACAGTGCTCATGCTATTAAAATGTTTACATATTATAATAAAAATAAAATTGTCATTAGTTCACAATTTACTAAAAATGCACTTATTAGTTTAATTCTATAATATTATTAGTTGTTTATAATTGTTATATTTATTAGTAATAATCTTGACTAAATATGAAGTTTAAGGTTTAAGATTTAAGGTTTAAGGGCATTGATACTTTCCACCAAGAAAATAAGATGTATTAGAATGGCATTACAAGATTTTGAAAGCATCAAATCCATACTTTTAATTGAAATAAAATTGGTCAATACGTATTAGTGACAATACCTATAATTAAATTGTTGTCAAATACGGTATTATATCTACTATAAACCTCAATCTGGAACATTTTTCCGACATATCTCTTCGGAAAACCGGGAAACTAGTCACGAAGGTGATTAATTTTGCGTTTCAGAGTATTTCACCGCAGAATTTAATGCCGACCTTTAATTTAATTTATTGTTTTCTACTATAGTATCGCATTGTTTTTTTTTGTATCCAGCACGTGAACTAATTACCATCGTAACTATGCATAATATTGTATTTGATCAATCTCATTGTACGTCCGCGTGATCTCGTACTTTAGTACAGCCAGTGGTTAAAGTGGGAAAAATATTGTGGGGGGACTATATTCATCAAAAATTGAGAAGCGTTCCCCTACCTAATTCTAAATCTTACCAACCTTTTTTAGGATACCCATGAGGTCTAAACCTCTTCTGTTATAAATATATGTTCATAAAAACTTTATTTTCATAGGGTGTAAAAACAAATTTCTCCCAAAGAAAAATAATTCTATACATATGCCTGCTCAGTAAAAATAAATTGAAATACAAAGTAGATAATGTTTAAAAAACTTAACTTAAACTTAACAAAACTAAAAAGAAACAATTACTTATCTTGCTAATTGTTGGTAAACGCAGACAGTAACAAATACGTACATTGCACATAAAGTGTGTACTATATATATAAGATAGTGGTCTATCCTCTATCACAATTTAATATTTATAATTTTTTATAGTTATTCTATTCTGCTTATATTTATTCTAAATAATAGTCAATATCACTATCACTTTAATTTTAAAGCGATCCCCCCGATAGGTAACCACTGCCCTAGATCTAATTTTTTTGTAACGCTGCGTGTTTGGCGTAAGGGACGTTTAGGTAAAAAAAAAAATCGTAATAAATTATTCAAACCGCGAAAAAAATTACGGCATCATTTGAAAAATTTATTTGTTAAAACAACTGAAACTGCAGACACCAAGGGCGTATTTGAGGGAGGGATGAAGGGGGCATTCGCCCCCCATGGCTCGTATTTTTTTTGAATAAAATGCATTGATTTATTTAAAAAATGTAATGTATAAATAGTTAGGAATATAAATTACTGGTTTATCATTATAACAGGAACATGAGGTGTAGGTAATGAACTGTAAATTATTTTTAAGTTTGTATGAAGAAAAATTAATTTTACCTCCCCCCCCATGGTCTCAAATCAAACACGCCTTTGGCAGATACTAACAATATTCAGGTATCTATAAATTGTGTTTATTTTATTACAAACAATACCTTATATTGTTATAAAATTGAATAATTAAAGCAATTTGTGCAAAATTATTCCCTAACCATTCCAAAATTCAAAAATGCACAATGTTAATATTCAAGTTTTCACTTCTACCGGCACTCCCAGAGTGCAATCCAGAGTTTCTTTTTTTTATTATTTTAAATATATAAACTATCTATAATTTTCTATAAAAAAAATTGTATACTATCACTATCCAATATACATTTTATAAATAAATATTAGGCATCAAATATTCATAAATGTAAATTGTACATGTTACTTATTCAAAATATAGATAATGCATAAATATTGTGCTTATAGGAGAATTCCAAATCAAGCTCATTAAAATGATTAAATGTTCATAATATAATATAATAGAAAAAAATAAAATAATATGCACATAATCCTTTTACATTAATTATATTCTATATTGATTTGTCTTTTTTGTTGACCTTAATAATTTTTCAAGAAATTAATATTTTTTATAGTAAAAAAAAAACAAAACATAAGCTTACATAATATGCATAAAAATATATATATATAGGACTTTTAAAATAAAATATAAAATACATATAATAATATACTAACGTAGGAATTAACTAGTTAAAAAGTTAATTTTTTCTTAACTTCTTAACTTAGTTTATTTTCTAATAAACTTTTCAACTTAACTAGTTTAATTGGCAGTTGAAATAACTAAGTTTTTCACAGTTGATTTAAAAATAATCTATCAAGTTAAAACATGTTGAAATGTTTCATTTATACGTAAATATTAATATAAAAATAAAATAATTATATAAAGTAAAATGGTCGCATATACTGTACATCAGATGTAATATTAAATTTTATAGGTTGGGAGCCATAGGCACAACTAGAGGGGCTTAGCCCCCTCCCACATAAATATTCCATGTTATAGATGGCATACCGCATACAGCATAACTAACTAACATGGTGTCACATACAAAAAAAAAACACATTGCAATAAATTCAACTTGGCTCAGAATTTAAAATATATTAACATAATATACATAATATATAAGAGTAGGGGTAATCTACAGGTTATTTTAAGTTTTGGTAGGAGGGCTGCAGCCCCTAGATTTTTACCCTAGTTGCCCCAATGTTGGGGGCCCACCTTTGGGTATTGGGTTGTGGCCATGAATAGAATATTATGTATAAAGAAATTTAACTATAAAGATAAATAAATACAGTAGTGAGTGGCTTCTTGATGTACAATGTCATAGTATTTTTCAAACATTTTGGCGCCACCGCTGTATATTATGATAAAAAAATTCAATAAAATTCTTTGTTATAATTTAGGAAATTAGATCTTTCTAAAGAACGCAGTCATTTTTTAAATGTTTTACTTACTAATTAAAAAAATTAGATTAAAATTTTTTAAACTGAGTTAAGTTAATATTTTTTTCCTTATTAGTTAATAATTACTTAACAAGTTAAATATATGAATTGTTTATTGTTAACTTTTAACTTAATTATCTTGTGTTCTATTAACTTAACTCGAGTTAATTATTTTCATTAACTTGTCCACCTTTGATATTATATTAAAATAGTTCAAGTTTTGACAGCATGCTAGTGTTACAGTGTGTCACAACTCACTTTATAGGAATCACTGGGACATATTTTAACTGATTAATACTACAAAAGATTATTGAAAGGATTATGAATAATAATTTTTAATTATACTTTAATGGTTGGAAATAATTATTATAAGACTAAATATAAATAAAAATATTATATTAAATTAAAAGATAATACATTATTTTGATATAAAATTTTTTTTTTTTTTACATTATAATTTATTAGTCATTATTTGTACAAAATGAAATTATATAATAGAAATACTTAAGAAAACATATACTTAAGCTGAACCAGTAGGAAAGTTAAAAGTAAGGTAATCCCAGTCATGGTAGAATCTTTGAGTTTGAAAGTAAAATACCCAACTAACTAATAGAACTGTCCAAAATATGAAACCAATACCTGATCTTATAACATAGCGTTTAAATTGAGGTTGTTCATCAAATGGTTCAACTTTATAAGCATCGTTATAATACCAGACAAAATTTACTAACCAAAATAAGGGCAATAAAAAAAATCCTGCAATATAATACTTTCGACAAATAGTAAGTTTTTCATCCATTTTAATATTGGTTCTCCAATTGGGAGGAGGTCGTCTTTCTACTAGTTCTGCCTCAGCAATAAGATGAATTTGAGGGTTCTGACGAATTCTTACTTCTGGTAATTGGTTTTCAGATTCATTTTGTTGTGAAGTTGTTGGCTTTGATGATACATCTAAAATAACATATTTTTTTAGTATAAATAATTGATTGAATTAATATTATTTTATGCTTTAATAAAAATCTATCAATAGAAAAATAACAAATCAATATCGAAATATTATTTACTACCAAAATCTTCTACATATTAATTGATTTGTTAGCTAGAAAATTTGAGAAATAATAATTCGGACATATATAAGTTAATTTATTAAAAATCTGAAGAATTAAATAATATTTAAAAAACAAATAAAAGCGTACCCCAAGATTACACAACTATTCTAAATTTGGATACATTTTTTTAATATACCATTCAAAACAAGAAAACCTAAAATTATTTTTAATATTAAGGTAAAAAAAAGTGTAAGGCATTACAATAAAATAGTAAAAAGCTTTTCAGAATTTGAAAGCAGTTTTCATTTATATACTCTAATTATTTATTTGCTTCTAACATATTATAATATTTTGTGAACAAATATTATTACATTTTATTAGATGAATGTTAAATCAATAAATTATGGTAAATTAAATCATGTTAAGATCATATAAAATGTAATTAATATAAACTAAATATTGGCTATAGGTGTAAAATAACAATTGAAAAATATTTCACTAATTTTATGAATAAGTAATATAAAAACATAAAACTATTTAAAATAAAATTGGTCAATAAATGTATATTAATGTTTTGGTTGAAAAAATCTTTAAACATAATTTAATATGAGTGGGCGTAGCAAACTTTTACTCATACTAAACATTAATGTACAAAATATTAGTTTAATAAGCAACTTTATTATTTATATAGTATAATTTTAAAGAGCATAGCATAATAAATACTTATATATGTGAATATATACAAAATATTATATTAAAATTATTAAAAAACTCAAGTAAGAAATAGTAATGAGTAATTACACAAAAATATTATTATTAGTGAATAAAAAATAAACATTTAATAATCAATAACTAAGTCTACTTACCCATTACTTATGACTTGTTATTTTCAAATATAAGATAATAAATAGAGAGCTGGATGGTGAAAATTTGATCATAAAAATTTAAAAAGAAATGATTATATTTAATTCTTGGCAATATTCGTTTGTTTTTATCATACGTAGTATTTGTATCTGTTATCATTCTTTGATTACATTTTTCTAATCCGTGGTATGTATTACGGTCTCAGATGATAAAGTCGGACTATACATAATTTCAGCTATTGAATCATCATGTTGAACTACAACTCTAATTTTCCATTATCTTATTTTATTTATTTGTCAAATATTCATCTAAATATGATTTTCAGAATTGTATCTTATATCTTTCATATCAAATATTATTATTACCGTAGTTAATAGTGAAATGTTGTTTACAGTGCAACTTCCACTTTTTGGTGGTTATGCTATATGATGATAACAATTTTTAAAGTTAGAAATATATAGGTGCTGATGGGTGATAATTAGATCCCGTAGTCTGACAAATTATTTAAAAAATCATCTAAAAGGATTTTATGTAAAATTCTATGACTGTGATTTGAAGTATAAATGCATAATAAATATGTGTGTCAATGTGTTTCTATATCATTGAAATTTATAAAATGATATTTGTTGAACATACGTATACATGGTTATTCTTATTTCCCCTATTTTATCATTATAATTATTTAATTAATTTTATTTATTTTTATTTTACCAAGACTTAATGTCCAAGTTTATTATATCATTAATTTTATGAAAAATTAAAAGAGAAACAATTAGTCTAAATTAAAATATATATATTATATTTATATTTTAACCTATGAATACTAGAAAAACTGATTATTCTTTTTTATTCCTTATAAATTTGTTGATATCCAATGACAATTCAGTTATATTAGATTTGTTTTTTTTTTTTTTGTAATATAAGTATACTTAATAAAGTGACATTATATAGTAAACATTTAATGTATAATTATATAATAATTTACTCCATAATAGTTATATAATAGTTAATACACTACATTTAATATATATTAATATAAGTTTATATACCTAATTAAATTTATTTATAAAATATTATATATATATTATAGAATTAATATAAATTATATACCTATCTATTTAATATCTTGTGCATTTTCTATATTATACTAGTGATCTAAATAGTATAAATTACTAAACTGATAGTCATCATATGTCTGTTATATTGTATTACTATATATTATTGTAATTGGAATTAATTCCATCAATAAATAATTTGATTATTATTCATTTAATGTTTGACATTGTTTTTTTTTTTTTTTTTTTTAATAATTACTAATGATTAATATAGTAATATATAGATCATAATATATATCATAAACTTATAAACATTTTAAATGATCGATCAGTATTTATTTTTGAGAGTAAATATAATGTAGGTATACATTTTCAGAAATTCAGTAATGCTAGAGGATATGCATTTTACTATGTCATTAGTTGTTTAATCAAGAAAAATAATAATTATAAATTAATCAATAATTTTATCATTATTTTCATTACAGATTACAATTAATTTTTTTTTTTTGTTCTAAAATATCCGTTATTATTATTTATAATTACATAGATATGTACTAATTTAATAATCTGATAATAATCTAATACTAAAAATATAAATAAATTATTTGCATTAATAACATTGAATAGTAAGTTGATTTTTTTTCTGTTAGTGTAATTGATGAAATTTTAGATAGTGTCCATCCCCTGAAAAATATTCTGGAAATGCCACTGGTCTATGATAAATGCATTCTTATACCGCACAGTAGTGATGAGTGTATGTTCAAGTCGCCGTTACTTTGTCACAGCGACAATTGCAAAAATGAACGGTTACTAGTGACTGGTGACTCTCCTGGTCACACAATATACAACATAAATCCGTGGTACCTTGCCCGGACTACTAGCGTTAGAAGCAATATACTGTATGAATTATTTACAAAGTTGGAACGCCTAATAAGTCGTTGAGAATCCTGCTATTTTTATCAATAGAGACGACATACAAAGATACTCATATATAGATAGATTTGTAAAGATCTTGGTTAACATGCTTTTTAGCACGCCCTTCACGAATTTCAATTTATTTTTTTTAAATACGTGTTTTCTAAAACTGATTTAATTTTTTTGTGATAACTCGTGATAAATAGAGATTAAGTGATATCAGAGATTTTAAACAATTATTGTTTAAAATCTCTGAGTGATATCGAGAGCAGAAACATATGTTTATCGGGAATCAGAAATTTGGTAACATTGCATTTCATTGTTTATAGACAATTAAGCAGTTCATTTGTTTTGTAAACTATTTTCTCAAGTGTATTGCCTTGGCGGTGCGATTTTGGCCTTTAATTCAAGTGCGTTAAAAGAATTATAAAAAACCTAATTGCTGAATGCCCCTGGAAAAAAATATTCCTCGTTAAACTACGGTAAAACGAATTTTTTTAAAGCTTAATTAATTTATAATAGATTACTTTATTGACTGTTTTTCTAACTGACCTGAATGATTAGCTTATACTACATGTATTGATTTATATCATATTCATTCATGTACACAATGGTAAATAAATTAGTGAATGATTTTTTTTTTCTTGTAGAACTGTAAAATTGAAACTATGTCCAAACGAGTAACAAATGACCGTCCTGATTATTCCGATCCTACCAATGATAGTGATGGTAGTGATTTTGAAGAAGTGAAGAAGAAAACTATAATGGTGGGTAGTGATTATCAAGCCCAAATTCCTGATGGGTTATCAAAGTATGGAGATGATCCGCCTTACCAAAATGTTGATAAGCTTCTCTGGGATCCTCAAAGTACTACTGATGCAGTAATTGCAGATTATCTTCACCACATCCATCAATTATCTCATGGATCAAATATGGTACGTAGAGGTATACATGTACGAGATGATGAAAATGCATTATTTTTACTTTTACAATGTGGTTTTAATGCTGAAGAAGCATTACGCAGAGTTTCATTAAATGATCAAATGTTTGGTAGAAGAGCCATGATGGTGTGGTCAGAAGAAGAATGTAAAAATTTTGAAAATGGTATTCGTTGCTTTAGTAAGAATTTCTATTTAATTCAGCAGCATAGAGTGACTACACGAACAGTTGGTGAACTTGTTCACTTTTATTATTTATGGAAGAAGACTGAAAGGCACGATGTATTTGCTAGTAAAGAACGGCTGGAAAAGAAAAAATATAGTCTTCAACCGGGTATTACATTCTTTGAAGATGGCGAAAACTCTGTACTCAATCAAAAGACAAACCAAGTTGGAAATTGTTTAATTTACTGCGATCCTAAAAGGTTACAACGATTAGAAACATCAGGTGTTCATGTTACTCTTACGGACAACTAAAGGGTTTGTTTGGATAAATAATTTTAAAATGTTATCAGTAAATTTAAGTTTAAATTAGACATTCCTTAAGAAATAGATTGAAACGTTATATTTTTAAAATATTAATTATTTAATAAGTTATTAAGGTATAATTAAAATGTTTAATGTAGTCAATACTTATCAAGTATTATTTATTATTATTTTTAATTAAACCATTTAATATTTCATATCATATTTTATGTAATATGATTTCATGCAATATGATCAATTTATTAGGTTATTTTGAATAAAAATACCTTACAGGGTTCCTAATAAAATAAAATTAATAATGCCCTTAATAGGTTTGATTTCATACACATCGATTTATAATACTTCAGAATTAATAAAAATGATTGGAATAGAAAATTAAATAATATTTATTCTGTTACATTTTTATGGAATAACTTTGTGGTTTATAAGATATTAAGTTAATATTAATAATTTTATTAATTTTTACTGTATTGCTTAATAAATTTCGAGTAAATAGATATCACTTATACTGTATTATGATTTAAATATTAAATAGTTTATAATAAATATTTAATGAAAGTTTATTGATAATTGTAACAACACAATATAAATGAATTGTTATGTTCTATTGATTTGGTACTCGTTTATAAAATATAATGTAGCATTTTACTTTTCTTAATATCATAACTATTATTTTTAAATTTGAATTATTATAATTTTGTACATATATTTTTAGAATAAGTGTTTTATTTTTAAATTTAAATTTAAAGCAACTCATTATATACACTATAAAATAATAAAATTAAGTAATTTCAAAAAAGTATTTTTAATTATAAGATGTTTGCGTTTTGTAATCAAATATTGTAATATTGACAGTATATAAGTATAAATATTTCTTTGGTGACAATGAATTACATTATTATTGATTTAATATACAACTACTTATATTGACTGATATCTGACAAAATCTAAACATATTTATCTCAACATTTTGCTTCTATCCTGGTGCTTTTACTGTATTCCTATTCTTATTTACTTTGTCTATTGTCAATTATATAATATTTTTTTTTTTTTTTTTAATACACTTAATGTATCTATATTTTTTTATTTATTCTTCTCATGAATTATTTGTAGCTATAAAGGAACTAATTTTAACATATTGTAAATTAAAAATAACAAATAGATTTAATTTAATTTTAAGCTAGGTATCATGGAATATGAACAAATTATATCTTTAGTAAAATGTAAAATTATATTTGTTCATTTTATGAATTTAATGGTTTTAACACATGTTAATGCATTTATAATTTTATAATTTTGGTTTACTTGATAATATATGTGTATATATTATGATACATTTTTTATCATAATTTATTAATCATTATGATCCTATTTTTGTTTTGTTGCATTCTTTGTTGAAATATTTTAATCATATTGTTCATATATATTTCAAATAACAGTAATACTGTATGAATTGATTCTTGTCATTTTAAAATTGAACACGATAATTCTAAATAGTTAAGGTACTAAGATTCAAATTCATTTTTATTTAAAAATAAATATGTAAATACTTGTATGTCTTAATTTTAAAATAATTGTGCATTCGTTTTAATGAATAATTTAATTCATACTCATATTATTTTATAATCACAATATTGACCATAGTCAATTAAATGTATTAGTAGTTTTGTGTATGATATTTTCCTATTCAATGTTTCATACTTTGTTTCTATATAATAGATTAAACATAAAAATAATATAGTTAGGTTAGATATGTGATGCAATAAGTATTTCTGTTTAGTAATTGATTGAAATCATTTCATTAAACATGTATAATTATTGTATATTTATGTTATTTGTAAATTTATATTAATTAATTACTAACAATCAGATGTAACAATATGCTGAGTAAAAATGAAATAATAAATACAGGTTATTAATATTTGTATTTACAACCAAATTGATTGTCAGTTTTTTAAATGTAAACTTGTTTATAATTTATCAACAGTAGTGCTGATCCTAATATGATCTACATCTACACATAATAAACTGTTATTATTCTTTGTAATCAAAACTATATTTAGTACCAACCATGTATACATATGTACAAGGAGTAACTTAATTACATGAAATATCTATTTTAAATACAATCTATACATTTTTTTTTAACATTTTTTACTAACAAAAATTAAAAGGTTAACACTTTATTTAAAAATTGTATATATTATTTTATTTTATCTATGGAATTAATTCCGTACATAATAATTTATAATAAACATACTAGATTTTGTTTGCTAACAGACTACATTTTTTAAAAAGTATTGTGTATAATATCTGTTGTAGTATAATGGAATGTTTGGAACTTTACCCTAATGTAGTATTTTCATTATTTACTTTTCACTTATTTCTAATTTGACATATACATTTAGTTAAATTAAACAGTAATGAAATTATTCAAATAAAAATGAAAAATCACAGTAATCTTCTAATAGTTAAAAAGGTCTTTCAAGACCATCCCATCTCACACCCACTCCTTCATCATTCTATATCCATTGCTCATTCCAATTCGTTCCTTCACCTAGGGTTTGCATATTATTTTTGACTAAGTCTTTCTATAATAAGATATAATATATAAACCAAAATTTTATAGCTTGGAGATTTTAATAAAATATGAGTTTGGAAAATGCATTTTGTACACTTTACTCTTATGATTTATTAAAACAAATATTTATATTTTAAGAATATTTATGGTTGTGAGTACAGATTTTTTGTTCAAATAGTTTGTATGTTTTTACATGTATTTATTGAAATTTCTAAAGAAAAACTTTTTTTTAATTTATCTAAAATACAATTTTGGCTGCTGTGGCCATTACATTTATTTATTTTTTTCAACTTCATTATTATATCTCTGTGGTACATTAATTAATAGAAAACATTTTATTTGATAAATTAATTTGTTAAGTCCAATATTTTTGAGGATAGGGATAAGGTTGACAACGATTGTTGGTCTGTAATTATATGCTTGATTGATAATATTTTGTAGTATGACTTGCATGTTGTTAGTTCTTTATCCAATAGATGGCCATGCGTTAGACAAGTATGCCCAATTCTTAATCTGTTGATTGTTATGTTTAATTTGTTGGATTTGTTGGATGTTTGAGGCCATGATTGTATGATTTATTTAATTTGGTTTAATTTAGTTATTTGTTTCGATCAATGGTTTTGCCAAGTATTGAATGAGTTAACTGCTATTGATTTTTTAATGTCAGAAAAATATATTTGATTATAATTTAATATTTCTCTTAATTTAGCTGGATTTTTTTCCTTGACGGTTTGCTTTTTAACTTTTATGTATGTTACAGTGACTAGTTATCCACATTATATTGTTCAATATATTTTCTAACTCATTTTTAGAGGTGTCTATGTGAAAAACTTATTGTTTAATATTATATATAGCTTTATATACTTATTTAATCTTTGAATGATTTTAAGCTGGTCAAAGTTAATTTTTATTATAAATTAAGGTTCAGCACTTACGATGTTGTTATATTTAATTAACTGATATTCAATTAAGTATTTTTAATGTAAGCTATTAAATATAGCATACAGCTATATCATCAGATATCTCATAAACTAGGTACTTTAATAATATCATCTGATAATTTTTGATTCGTTTCTAAAAAGACAACATAATTTTTTTTTTCATTCATTGAGGGGTATTTTCAGTGGCGGATCCACGAGGTGGTTTTGGGTGTTAACTCCCTCCCTAAATCAGGAGAAATATATATTAAAAATCAATAATTTTATGAGTTTATCTATTTTAAATATAATATTAAATAAATTATATAAAATATAAAATTATAAAATAAATAAAAATATAAATTTATATAAAATTATATAAATATATTATATAATATAATATTTTAAATATTTTAATCTACTTTAAAGTATGAGGTAAAGTATATAATTTGTATTTTTATTCATACAAGAAATTAGTAGTCTTAGATTTAAATTAATGTATTGTATTATTTTCTATTATCTTAATTTATTATCAATCACTGACTGCAATGTTATAAAAAATATCCCAAGGGAAAACATTTTTCTTTCATTTCATTTCCATCACTAACTTATATACGGTATTCTTGTTGCAACTTCATACCAATTTCTCTAATTATCCACTGAAGCTTCGTCCTCAAAACGTGGTTAAAGTAGGTATGTCAATATTCGACAATTTCAATACGTGAAACGACGTACCCTTAGCCATAGTGGAGCAGGTAGGTATCACCTATGTTCGTCAAGAAATGTCTCGGTGAAAGGACAAACGGAAATCCGTGAATAAAATATACAACGGGTACACGTAGTTTACACGTACTCGAGGGGTGCACCGACATTTACGTTTTCGTGCAACGTGGAATAACTGCGACGGACACCACAAGCGTTCTCGCCGCTGCGCTGCGACTTCGTCGTCGGACGGAAGACGTGATTTTTTTTTTTTTTGTCGCGATCCGGCGGAAACGTCCGTCGGCTGGACGCGTTGCCGTCCAAAACAGCGTCACGCCCGTCGACGGTTCTCTGACCGATCGGAATGGTGGGTCGCAGGCGATTTCTATTTTTAGACGCGAACGCGGCGGTATTCCCCCGCGATATATCGGCGCGCAACGACCCGCCGCCACACACGTTCCTGTAGCCGTCGTTCGGCCGCCCGTGCGTTCTCGCACGCAGTGTCCGTGCGGTGCCGACGACGCGCTATTCTTCTTCGCCGCTATCCGCCCGCCGCGTTTTGTTCCCGGTCCACGACACCGTCGGTCCATCTCGCCGTTCGGCGCGTGAACACCGCAGGTGACCATACCAAGAGGCTGTAGCGCAAACGGTCAGCGTTTATGGTTGCCTTCGACTCACGTAAGTTCAAAACCGAACACCATCATCTGAATCCGAACATGTATGACTCGTCAATCGGAATAATAAGAATAAAGAATGATAAATTAATAAAAACACTTGTACATGTACATACACACCTGTACACTGTGGCGTAGATACAATTTTTTTCTGGGGGGGGGGGGGGTTTTTATGTGTTAGTACATCTTAAAACGAGGTCATATGTAATAATATTACATTTAAAATGGTATTATTATTATGTCCCGTATTTAATGACAATTATTTTGTTTTTCAATTTTTAATATACACCTAATCATAGTAAAATCAAAATATTTTACTCTAATATATAAACATTAATAAATAATAATCAAATATCATTAAAAAAAAATCTGTGGGGCGGTAGAAATCCCTTACACCCTCCCTGTAACTACGCCACTGCCTGTACTTATACGTATATATTAGTGATGGGAACAATCGACAGGTTAGTAATTGAGAAGATTTAAAACAATCGAGAGATTCACTCGAAAAAAATCTCTCGGTTAGTACCATAGAAAAGAGACTAGTACGTAGTTAATAGTAACTATTTACTGATTATTGAATAAAAATTTAAAATTCTAGTAGGCAGTAGTGTAAAACTATATTATGAAATCGCTGGTTCGTTTCAATAATAATTAAACCAATAAGTACGGTGTATTACTTATAGTAAATACATTAACCATAATATATTATAAATATATACCATATACAGTGAAAACTGTCTAAAGCGGACCCTGAAAAAAACGGAAAACTATCCAATATGGAATTTTTATCTGGTCCCGGCACGTTCCTATAGTTTTATATAGACGCTGAACCTCAATAAAACGGAACCTTCTTAACGCGAAAACGGAACGATTTTGTAAGTTCTATTTAAGTAGAAACCTTGCATAAACCTGAAAAATGACACGCGCATATGTACTTTAAACCTAAAATATAGATATGCACATAGTTGTATGTATATCGTTAAATAGTGATTGATAAAGAAGATAAAATTGTTTTATACATATTCGTACAATATATGTACATACAATGCATATTATCGCATAAACGATACGGATTTTCTTCTTTGTAACTGTCATTCACCAATAATAGTCGTGCGTACACTTTTAATTTTATCTCCTGTTCATCGTATTAAATGTTAAAATGTCTAAGTATAAGTGTCTATGAAAAATATCAATTGATCGATATGAATATAAAAGGATAACTGAATAATCCTGAATTTTTTGTTGGCCCCATGCGATTCCGTTTTAGACAGTTTTCACTGTATTAATGAACCATAAAATTAAACATGTTATATTTTTTTGGGAATACTTTAGTTTATTATCAATTTCATATAAATAAAATAAAATGACATCCTTGTTTAAAACAATAAAAATTGATACTCATTAAATTACAACTCAATATATAGTAAATAAAAAAAACGTTATAAAGTTAAAAAATATTTAAATTACTGTTTAAAAATATTATTATGATTTAAAAAAACTAAAATCAAATATAATATTACAATATCATACCATTAAAATTTGTCAATTTTAAATTACTACATTTGTAATAATGAATGAAAAAATGAATGATAATGAATGAATTTTAATGAATGCATCTTTACTAGCAGTGATAAAGAATTTGAATCGTTGGATTCAACGACAAAATAATTAAATTTTTAAACTTTAAAATATGTTATGTATTATAAATTTTAAATGATCAAAACCGAGTGTTGGGAGTTATAATACGCAAGTCTAATGTCTAATTCTTCTTGATGGTATGGCAATAATAAATTAATACCATTTTATTCGTTCATAAACTTGTTTAGAATGTTTTGAAGGAAGCGAAGACACAGAAAAAAACACAAATATCGAAATGTTTTATAATGTATCATTTTTATTTTTGTCATAATACGATTACAAATATTTCGGATGTGATGAGTGAAGAATACGAACAAAAAGTAATCGAGTACCGACTACCTACTAGTTAAATGTTATCTTATCTACCTAACCAGCACTTTTCACTCGATTACTTCAAAAGATATCGAATTTTGTTACCGAGAGAATCACTCGGAACTAAAAGAGTGTATGGGTAATCGAGCATTTTTCACTCGATTATTTCCAAAACAATCGAGAACAATCGAGTATTTCAAGTATGTTCTTTTGATTGTTCCCATCACTAATATATGTACAGCAGAAGCCGCTTATTAGGAACACTTTTGGACCTAGGCGAAATGTGTCAATTAACCGATTGTTTCTAACAAGCGATCGGTTTTATTCATTATGAGAAAAAATAATTTATCGTAAAAAACAAAAGGTACATGCCAAGTAAAATATGTGTTTATCTTTGTTGTTTTGCGTTGAGAAACTTGATGATTGTGGTTTCGTAAGAACAATTTTGCTCAAAGCCTTCTGCTCATCCGCTCGATGAATCTCCTGAGGACACCTGGAACTTTTACAATTTCTTTATTTCGTGGGGATGCCTCATTTTTTTTCTTTTTCATTGTCAGTGACAGCACTCCAATATTCAAATCCGAGGATAAATCTGATCTTAGAAATTACCAACCAATTTCGATCTAGAATCATATGGGTCGATTTTGGTGAATCATTACTTTCATGGTTTAAATCCTAATTTTCTGGTAGAATACAATGGGTAAAAACTTATGATAAGAAATCTACTGTATCTCTTGTCCCTTTCGGTGTTCCTCAAAGAAGGCATTTATCACCTATACTTTTTTCTCTATTTGTTAATAGTATAAAATCTGCTATTCCTGATAATAGATTCTTTAGGTTTGCAGACAATTTTAAAATTATACATTCATAAGATTATTGTATTTATTACAGGTCAAGTTAATAAGAAGAATGTCTACAACTACTAGTCAAACACCTCCTGCTTCAGAGTTAGAAGAACTAGAGGCAGAAGTACAAATAGGGCAAATAGGGATATGGCCTGATTGTGGTATTAAGGACGTGTGGGCTCATAATTTAGAAGAAGAATTTAAGTCAATACGAAAACTATTGCCAAAATATTGCTATGTAGCAATGGACACAGAATTTCCAGGGGTAGTAGCCCGACCGATAGGTGATTTTAAGACCACTGCTGATTATCTATACCAGTTGCTTCGTTGTAATGTCGATCTGTTAAGAATTATTCAATTAGGGCTTTCTTTTTTTGATGAAGAGGGTAAAACACCCACTGGTCCTTATACAACATGGCAGTTTAATTTTAAATTCAATCTAATGGAAGATATGTATGCCCAAGACAGTATAGAATTGTTAACAAATTCCAGGTAATACCTAAATTTATTACTTCATTGTGTTTGGTTATAAATGTTATAAAATAGATATATTTTAGAATACAGTTTGAAAAACATGAAGAGAACGGAATTGAACCATTGGTTTTTGCTGAATTCATAATTACCTCTGGCTTGGTATTGATGGACAATTTAAAATGGATGACATTCCACAGCAGTTTTGATTTTGGTTACCTGGTTAAAGTGTTGACTGACGAAAAACTGCCCCAAGAAGAATCTGAGTTCTTTGAACTATTTTCTCTTTACTTTCCTTGTGTTTATGATATTAAGTATCTTATGAAGAGCTGTAAAAACTTGAAAGGTGGTCTACAGGAGGTAGCTGATCAATTGGAGTTGAAACGAATTGGACCTCAGCACCAGGCTGGTAGTGATTCCCTATTAACAGGCATGGCTTTTTTTAAAATCCGTGATTTGTACTTTGAAGGCATGATTGATAGTAAAAAATATTGTGGTCATTTGTATGGTTTAGGTATAACTACATTAAACAATGGCCAATTTCGATATGATAATAATGATATGCCACTTAATTTTTAAATTTCAAAAACTAATTTTATCTTTTTTTCATATTTACATTAATTTATTTTCAGCTATCATATATTTTTTTTGTTGTCCACTTATGCAAATGATACCAATATTATAAGTCTTAACATAGAGATATAAATCAAAAGATGTAATAAAATATTGAACATTTTATCTTTTCACTGTTGATTTATTCTATATAATGTTTGTTTATTAAGTTAAGAAGAAGTTTAAAACCATAGTTAAGAATTATTTTAAGAAATTAAAGAATTAAATTACTATTACAAATATAATGATTATGTTATTATTATTGAGAATATATTTTAAAGAAATTTGTATAAAAACTATATATATCAATAATCCTAACTCTTTGTGTAGTGATATTTAAATTTATTTTTTATGAATTAAGAGAAAAAATCAATCGGTGAAAAATGTATCAGAATATGTGTGAAATTTTTCATTATTTAGTAATGGAAGTATTTTAATGGAATTGACCTTTGACAGGTACTCAAATTAAACTTTAATTAATAGGATTATGTTTTTCATATTCGTTTGTTTTGAAGCCTATTAATATTATATTTATAATATTAAATCACTTAATTGTTTTTATCTATATAATGTATGTATTTATATTTCTTTGTAAAAAATATTATGCATGACTAAAAAGCAGATTTTTAGATTCTTAAATGTTTAAAATATGCTCTAAAAATAAAAACCTTAAAATAGTTTTTAAACATGTAAAGTATGCTCAAATATGGTTTTATTTTAAATAATTTATAGATATGTACAGACATTACAATTAGAAATATGTATTATATATTTGTAAATGCTTATATTACATTTATTATTAATGTTGTATATCATGTTATAAATATAAAATATACGGAAACTTGATCAACCAGAATCAACCATAAACCTCAGAATATATGTTCACATGCATAGTTAGTTATAGTTACTTTGGTAAACCGTTTAAACTTATCTATATATAAAACAATAAATGTTAAATTAAATAAAATAAAAAAACAATAAATAGTTATTATTTAACAATTTATTTTATAATTAAATAATGGGTGCACAGGTATTTGATAAAATCAAGATATTATTAAACCTCATAGTAAGATAAAATACATTTTTACTGTTTATTTAATTATTAAGTTTAAATCAGTTAATACATATAAGAGTGAAACAAAAAAAAAAACAATAAATAACTGTTGTAAACAAGGTTGTGCACCTATTCTTTGATATGTAAGTTATAAACAAATGTTATTAAATAATAGAATATAAATATTTAATAAATTTTATAATTTAAGATCCAACATTGTGAAAAGGTGTTCACTATACTGTATTTAGCCATATTGTTAAGAATTTAATTTGTTTTATCAATTTTTTTTATAAACTGAATGACCTTTCCACGTCAACCAATTTCAGTGGTCCATTCTTCATAATAACAAATAAGCTTGGAGTTAAGTACTCGGGATGTTGTTTTCTATAAGTTTTCTGACTGAAAAAGTCCAATTTTTAATAAATAATAACAGTGCAAGGGAACCATGATCAACATTACCTATTTGATTACAAACAAGAACCTCAATGATTTTTATCATTCTTAAAACAAATTAAACTAAAAGAAAGTTATTCAATTATTCATTGAAGTACACACATACTTAAATAAATATAATATACACCTGACATTCATGTTTGTTAATATCTTTGTATATATGTCAACTGTTAATCCTCATCAAAAAATTTGATTCGAATCTAAAACAAAAAAACAATAATTTCAAACAAAAAAAAAAAATCAATTATTCTTTAACGTAAACAAATACTTAAATAAATATAATATTCATCTTACATCAATATTACTTGATTTTTGTTCATCTATGTCAACAGTTCATCCTTATCAAAAAATTTGATCTGAATCTAAAACAAAAAAAAAAAAAAAAATTAAATATTGCAAACAATTTAATCTAAAAAAAAAAAGTAATTCAATAAATAATTGGAGTATACACATATTGAATAAATATAATATAGATCTTACATACATATTTGTAAATATCTTTATATTCATGTCAACTGTTAATCAGGGACGGCGCCAAGGGGGGGCGAGGGTGGGCGATCGCCCCCCCCAGATATTTTAACTCCTATTAACTGGTGTGTGACTATGGAGCACTATAAAAAGCTATTTCCCCAACGGCCCCAAGTCCCAACTTTTGTAATATAAACGATTTTTGAACACAAGTAATATTCTGAGATTTCGAATAACCGGACCATGGCCAGCTGGTTTCCTCATAATGTTTATCGACGATTATTCACCATCACTGTAGCAGTGTAGTGCTATACTTTAAAGTTTGTACAGTTTAGGAGTGTATTTATTTTGATTTATTATTTCGTAATCGTAAATAATAAATAGGATGATAATGTTCATTGTTCCACTCTCCGTAATTTTGCCGTAATCGATAAAAGTGCCACGATTAAATGTTTAAAAATAGCGGCGTTCGCCTATTAGTCGGGTTTCCCACACAACTTGTCATTGCTCGACATATTTTGTTCATTGTATATGTATGTGTGTGTTAATGCGCCCGCTTTACCGCATTTTGTTTGTATATAGATATAATAGATACATTTCATATTTATATTAATCTCAACATTCTCAACAATCATAACGGCAACACTCGCGACAGTTTATACTTAATAGTCACCGATGACGACTGTATGACCAGTTTAAGCGTTTAACACGTTAAAATATCGAAATGAGTGTTAGAAAAATTGATTCTTACTTTGGTCCTCAAACTAGTTCGACTAATGAAGAAGAATTACAAAAAAAAACAAAAAACTACAAATACAGTGGCGGAAATTACTAATTTGGTGCAATCATGGGATGTGCAAAGTGATTTAGACATAAACACAAGTAAGTAACCAACAGTACTACTTACTACCATCATCAGTGGCGTATTTAGGTTTTTGTCATGAAGGGGGGGAATGTGACTTAATACAGTAATTATAAACTCGAGGGGGGATATGCCCAGGGGCGGACTGGGGCAACATTTCGGCCCGGTAAATCTATATTTGACCGGCCCTTGCAATTTCTCGTCATCACAAAATATAAAAATTCAAATATACCAACGTATTATTTAATGAGAAATGCATCACTTATTGATGCCATCACATTTTCAATTTTCTCAAAAAACAACTTAAAATTCTTAATATTTTTAGTACATTATATAATATATTATTATTATTATCTGAAGACCTAAATAGTATAGGCTAAAAAGTATAATATAATATTACTTATTTATAATTACCTATATTACTAAATTAGTATTAACATTAGGTATAATAACACATATTGTAATACTTATGTGAAAGATATTTCAATAATTAAATATTTTTTACTTTTTTACATCTTTATTTTAACATTTAATTAAACATTTTAATAGGTTAGATAAAAAAAGTTTTTTTTGCATATTAGTGCATATTTTGACTTCAGAGAATATTTTAGTTTATGGTACATAATACATATTATAGAATATTTTAGCATATTTCTGTTATATTTGATATATTGGATTATATTAAAGGATATTCAGCATATATTAGACAATTATCACGGACCGCCGTACTAACTTTACTCCAGAAAATTTGGAAAAATATATTATTGTACATTCCTTTAAAAACATTGTATAAAATTTGTATAAAAATTGGTCATTTATTATTTAATTTTAATTATATAGAATAAATTGTTAAATTAATAAGTTATAATAATAATAATAATATTTATTGTCACCAAATTAACAATTAAAAACAATTTATGAGTAACAAACTAAAAATTACATTAAAATACATTGGTTCTCTTTTCAAAAGCTAAGCTTGTTATTTTCCATTTTTATAATTTTATGGAAGACTGAAATTAATTAATTTAAATTGAAATTTATATAATAATATCCTTAAGTATTTTTAATATTTTAATATAGTATAGTTTTGTTATGTTATTTAATTAGTATTGTCTTTTCATTGTCCTTAATTTACTAGACCAAGTAACTAAATTGTATTTATAGTATATGAAATAATGTACAAATATTTTATGAGTTTTGAGATAGGTATTTTGGTATTTAACACTTTTAACATATAAATATTTTTTTTTATTATTACATTTCCCCACTTCTCTATGTAGAATTTTTCTAGAACATTTTTTTGACTTGAGGGCCCCAAAAAAAATTGTGCACTTGATCATAATTTTATTAAATCAGGCCCTGTACATTACTAGAGATTAAATATTTTATTAAAACAAAATTGAATTAAGTTGAGTTAATTATTACATCACAAAATCAATAATTGATAAAAAAAAAAAATTAGATGATTATAATTATTTGTATTTATACAGCCTGTCAGCCTATGAGGGGGGATTGATCACCATGATACCCCCGTAAATACGCCACTAGCCATCATACTATCCTAATATTCATTAGCTAAATTGGTGAATTTAGGTTAAAGGTACCAGATACGTTATTTAGTTTACAAGGTTCTTAAAGTTTAATGTTTTATAGGCAGTTGTGACGAATCGTCAACAGATTCAGACGGTGCTGATTGTGATTTAGTAAAAACTGCACGTAACAAAGATCAAGTAAGCATTAAATCTTTATTACCTCAAAGTGGACCATGTGACATCACACAAGTTGTTTCTGATAACCCTACTCAGCCGGTGTTAAAAAATTATCCACGAACAAAATTTGGCAAAGAATGGCGAAATTTTCATTCTGAATGGTTTAAGTTGTATCCATGGTTAGAATACAGTATTTTGGAAAATTCATGTTATTGCTTTCCTTGTCGATTTTTTTCAACTGATCCTTCTGGATCTCCATTTTCCGAATCGGGATTTAAGAATTGGAAAAAAAGCCATGGAAAAAAATAGTGGTATAAAGCAACATGATAAATCAGTTTCACATAAATTATGTATGACTAAATGGGAAGGATATAAAATGACTG
Organism: Sipha flava; assembly: GCF_003268045.1. NCBI lineage: Eukaryota > Metazoa > Arthropoda > Insecta > Hemiptera > Aphididae > Sipha > Sipha flava. Next base: position 514,172 of record NW_020272909.1, read on the forward strand.
AAAAAACTAATAAATCTATTTTAGCCCTTATTAATAAAGAAAATGAGACACTAATAAAAGAAAATCGTTATTATATTGCAACAGTTGCAGAAATATTACTTTTTACAGCCCGTCAAAACATTGCTCAACGTGGAGATAATGAAAGTGGTGAAAGCATAAATAAAGGTAATTTTTTAGAACTTTTAAATCTTTGTGCTAAAAGAGATAAAAGATTACAAAAAAAAATCGATGAGTTGCCTAAAAATGCAAAATATACACATCACAGTATACAAAACGAAATACTTAGTATTATGAGTCTAATGGTTATTGAATCAATTGCAAATGAGGTACAAAAATCTAAATACTTTTCGGTTTTGGCGGATGAAACCAAAGACATCAGTAAAACTGAACAATTATCAATTATGGTACGTTATTTTTATAACAATACAGTAAATGAACGGTTCTTGGGATATGTACCTTGTTCTGAACTAAATGCCAAGGCCTTGTTTGAATTTATTAAGAAAACTTTAGCAGCTTCTGGAATAAACATCCAAAATTGCATAGCACAGACCTATGATGGTGCTTCCGTAATGAGTGGTTACCAAAATGGTGTACAAGCAATTTTTCAAAAGGAAGTACCAAAAGCATTATACACACATTGTTATAACCACCGTTTAAATTTAGTTATTGTGGATGTTTGTAAAAATATTCCAGAAATTGAACAATTTATAACACTTCTTCAACAGTTGTATAATTTTGTAAGCAGATCTACTGTACATATGGTTTTTTTGGATCTCCAGAAAAAAATTTTTCCTAAAAAGAATACTATTGAACTAAAAAAGTTATGCGAAACCAGATGGATTTGTCAGATATCAGCATGTGTTGCTGTAAGGGAAACGTTTTCAGTTATACTATTAAGCTATGGTTTCCTAGAAAAGCGGTGCCGTTATCTAGCGGCCGTAATATAGCGTTGGGTGACGTCACTCATACGTTTTCTATAAATAACATCGGAGTAGGTTTCCTAGAGTACGTTGAGTGTCACCGTAACGTCAAATAGCGGTGCTGTCAGTTGCATGACGGCCGTCATAGCGGTGATAAACAGTTGTTCAACGTTTTTACGTGTGTAGCGGTGAACATTTATTTAATAAAATGAGTGGAAACGCGACTTGGACGAGCGAAAATAATGAACTATTAATTGATTTTGTAAAAGATAATGAAGCTTTATACAATATAAAATATAAAGAGTATAGACAAGCCCGGATGACACATTAAAATTTTAAATGCACCCTTAGTATCACGATATTTGAACATCACACTTTCCTCCGAACTATTTTTTCATCTTCTGATGACTCTTCATCCTCCAAACATACCAATAAAGCTATGTCCAGATCGTCCATTTTCCACCAGTGCACGACCTACCGCTCGAGTAAGTACTGATTAACTACAATTGAATGCGGTCGCACCAGTTTCTAGGAAACCACAGTTTGGTCACCGTAAAGACGGCCGTTAGGTTTAACCGTAAAATGGCGGCCGCTAGATAACGGCACCGCTTTTCTAGGTAGGAAACCATAGCTTTACTACTAAATAAAATCAGTGTGGAATCAAAATCTGATAAAAGTATGGAGGCAAAATCCATTTTAGTACACATTAATTTTGAATTTATTTTTTGTTTACATCTCTTTTGTGATACATTTAGTCAAATAAAAATTGTATCTGATTATTTACAATTACCCAATTCAGATATAGGAACTAGTTGCTTAATGGTCGAATCATTAATTGATTATCTTAAGGAATTTCAAACAGTTGATAGATTATTTAATGTGCTTTTGGAAAAAGTTGTTTTGTTTGCGGAAAATAATAACATTCTATTGCCTGAAGAAAACATAATGTGTAAAAGAACTAATCGTAAATTGCCTGTTAGATTTGCATCTTATATTACAGAACTACCGACATCTGAAAATAGTACGGTTATGTGCAAGAATGATGTAAGATAATCATATTTAATCCTGTAATTGATAGAATGATCAATGAACTACAACGTAGATTTTCTGATAATAATCCAATATTATCTGGTATAAGTTCCTTAAATCCTCAAAATAAATCCTTTTTAGACTTTCAAAAATTATTACCTTTTGCTAAGCATTATGATGTTGATATTGAAAGCTTGGAATCTGAACTTAAGTTAATACCCAAACTCATAAAAAGACATCAGATAGAAAAAAAAACTAAAATTAACACTATACTCGATTTCATTAAATTATTAGAATGTTACAAATTGGCATTTTCTGAACTATATTTACTATGTACCATAGCAATTATCATACCTCCTTCCAGTGCCGGAGTGGAGAAAACTTTTTCTAGCCTCCGATAAATTAAAACTTATTTAAGAAATAAAATGATTAACTCAAGACTAACAGATATAGCAATTCTTTCAATTGAAAAAAACATTTCCAAAAATCTAGATATGGAAAAGGTTGTGGACAAGTTTTCTGCTGCTCATCACAATCGAAAAATAATGCTTATTTAAATTTTTTTCTTATTTTTTTCTTTGAATTGTATTTTTATTTTTAAATATTACTATTATGTAATAAATTTATGTTACATGCAGAAATTCACTTAAATATTTAAAAATGTTTTCATATTTAAATGTAACTAATTACTATTATATATTAGTATTAAATTTATGTCTTATGCTGAAATGCACCTATACAGTTAAAATGTTTTTTTTTTTTAATTTTTAAATCATAGATCCTTTAATTGTATTTTTTATTTTCAAATATTACTATTATGTAATAATTTCATATTACATGCAGAAATTCACTTATACAATATTATAGTGTTTACTGATACATAAATCAATAGTCATTACCTAACTTTTTTTTTTATTGTTATTGAAAGAAGTAAAATCGTTGAACTTGCCCCTTCAAAAAATTTACTTGCCCTTTACCGCCCCCCTAGAAAGAAAATTCTGGCGCCGTGCCTGCTGTTAATCCCCATCAAAAAAATTGTTTCAAACCTAAAACAAAAGATAATTTATTTTTCAACAGTTTGATAAACCCCATAATTATTGTTAATTTAAATAAAAGACTAATTAAAGTCAAGTCCCATTGACGGATTTACGTAAAGTTACACAATAGGGTGGTCCTTATTTTTCGAATTGAAAAACTAGATGAGTACCTCAAATTTTGTTCTTTGAATTAAAAAAATAATTATGATAAAGTTTGAGCGTGATAAGTCAACCCCTTCACGTGCCTTAAAGGGGTTAAAGTTTTTGTAATTGGGGATTTTGTCCCTACCCCATTTGTCCCTCAAATATTATATCATTAATAGCCTTTTTGCATATAACTACTGTTGTGGATCCATTTTTTTTAGTTCGACTGCCCAAGCAGAAGCTATTTTATCGTAATCATCCTGCGGTTGTTTAAGGCGTTGATAAGCCATTTTCATCAACTCCTCAATCAAATCGTCTTTCTTATTTTTCTTAGCAGGTATAAGCTTGCCTTGGGCCTGCAGAAAAAAAATAAAAAAAAAAAAAAAATTAAAACAATACAAATTGTTTAAAAGTTAATACTCATATAATATTTTTACATATATTTATTGGTATTTTATTTACATACAAGGTAATTTTTTATCGTGAATCAGTTAATATTGCACAGTAGCAGTTAATTGAACGAATATTTTAACGGTAATAAGTCTCAAACGGATTACTGAAATTAAATTCTGTAAACGTTAAAATTATTTTTTTCAGTATGTTTATAAATTTTCGTTATCGAAAGATGATAGTGTTGTATCAAATAAGGGAGGAAGTTAAAATTATTAATATTGTAACACAGTGTAAAATAGTAAAACCTAGAAAGTTTAAAAAAAATTATTTTAAAATTCCTAATATTTCCCGAGATATTAACTGGTTCACGATAAACAAATTACCCTGTATACTAAATTTTATTAAACTAAATTTACTAAATCAAATTATTTATACCACTGGCTTTTCTTTGCGCCAACATGACTTAACTTTGTTAAAAAAAATTTAATTACATAATATATATCATCGGTTCTTAACCTTTGTGTAATGGCGACCCAAGATATTTACCAAATTTTTACTGCGACCTTTTTATAAATAATATTCAATGGCAGAATAAAAAATAACTATTTGGTACTCTTAATTTAATAATATTTTTTACTCATATTACTTGTATTCATAAGAAGTCATAATATTAATGACATTATATTTAAAAATAAAAATTTCTTTTAATAATATTGTATTGTTTTTTAAATAATTTTTAATTTAATGATTTCCTTGGTCTTGATGTTGCTTTACCAATGAATCAATTTAGAGTTTTTCTATGAAGTTAGTAAGTGAAATACGCATCGTGGGTTCGACATCAAGCTTGTTTCTTGATTTGGTTTTGATTGTAGTTAATATCTTTATTACAACATGTAAAAATATTAGTTGACGCTAAATATTAGGCAACGCATGACGGCTCTTCTTCGTCGTCCACCTACAGTTGAGGACGTAGGGAACATTCTGTGTGGCCCCATGGACACCGATCTACCTGATGATCAACAAACGAGGACCAGGATCAGAATTCAGGCTAGCATCAACACTGAAGAGCTGGTCCTTATGTTCACCTCCATAGTACAGCGCAAGGAGGCCGACGAATGGGAACGCCAAGCGTTGGAGAGAACCCTCCGTTATAGGATTCGGTGAAGAGGAGCAGACTCTGCATTGTTCAGCTGCCTACGGTACACCGAAGGAAGCAAGTGGAAGCTCCGCCAGCAGCTGCCAACCTAAAGTCCAACAATTTCTTGTAAATCACGATCATGTAGCGCGAACGCGGCTCCCCTCCTCGGTCGTTTTCTTTTAAACACCTTGGTGTACATTAGCGCCCGCTCGAGGTGGGGGTGCCATGTATGCTTAAATGCATTTTGTTGTTAACTCAATAAACGATGGCGGCGCCACGGAAGTAATGCGCAAGCTGTTCCCGTGGCGTCGTCAATTTAAACATGAAAAAAAAAAAAAAAAGATTAGGTTAGGTCACCTCAGGTAGGGTATTGTCCTACCGTCACCCTCTTGTGACAAATTGTTTATTATAATATTTATCAATAAACGATGGCGATCCACCACCCGAAGTATTGCTTCACGGCATTCCCGGGTGGTGGGTGTATTGCCGATATATAAAAAAAAAAAAGGTTAGGTCACCTGATGGGAGGTAGTCAGGCAATGGCAAGCACTGTGGGACACCACCCAAAAAGCCACCTGGACGAGGCACCTCATCCCAGACGTCCGGAGATGGTGGCATGATGGCCCAAGAACGGTGTCCTTTCACATGGCCCAAGTCCTAACAGGGCACGGGTGTTTACAGAAATACCTCTTCTCCAGAGCAAGGGCACACAGCCCAGCGTGTGTGCACTGTCAGGCACCCGACGATGATGCTGAGCACACAGTGTTTGTCTGCCCCTTTTGGGACACCACCCGGCAGCAGCTTTCAACACGTTTGGGCCGACCGCCCGGTCCCGAGGATGTCGCGGATTTGCTGTCTCCACCACCACCTGATGATCTTCCTCCGGACAAACAGCAGAGGGATAGAATCTTGGCCGCAGCTTGCACAAACTCAAACCTTTTCCACACCATGGTTGAGGAAATCATGAGCAGGAAGGAGAAGCTGGAAAGATGCCGTACCCTGATGAAAAACCTTTCGATGTGCCCCATTATTTTTAAGATGTTCTTACAATAAACGATTTGACCAGGGAGGCAGTAATGGGCCTCCCACTTCTCTCCCTGGCCACGATTTCAAAAAAAAAAAAAAAAGTTAGGTCACCTGAAGTACCCGGTCGGGGCATGAGCATGCCGCCGGGTGCGTCCCCAGGTTAGGTTGCAGATATGCAGAGTAGCCGCGAAATAAGCCACTCTTTTGGGTTCGGACGAATAAGCGGTCGCGGATAAGTTCACCAACGGGGGTTTGATCGACCCCCGGTGCCCTGGTAGATCGGAAAGGAACATGAAAAACAGATAGACGGCGCGAGGCTGGTGCCGTCAGTGGAACACAAGCCAGAATTCAATATGAAATGGACGTGAAAAAAGAAGCAAATGTTACTGCTACTGGGGGATCGGTAACCCCAGAGCCGGCGGTTGGGGGCACGCGCACGCCCCAAAAGTCGTCATCAGTGTTCGGCGCGAAAAGTGTGGATGTGTTGAGGCAGGCATCCACCACCAACCATGGGGTTGGTAACATGACTGTTGGTGCAGGTGCCAAGCAGGCCTGCATCGGCGACCGGAAAGTCGCTTCGGCTACTGCGGAGGCCACGCCGGAGTTGGATAACGGACCAGCAACTGAGGCACTTTGGGCGGCAACAAAGCAGCTTGGGTCCAAGTTCTGCTTGCAACAGGGTGGTCTGGACCTCCTGTCCGAAAAGGCGTCCCACCTTGAGCTTGTATCTAAGAAGAGCCATAGCCCCACGGTCAGCTCGGCGATCAGGGACATTTTGGAGGTGGTCAGAGGAATCCAGAAATGTTGAGCTGAAGTTACATCGGCATTCAATTTGTCGCTGCGGTACGTGAAGGCGCTGGTAACTACTGGTGGCTCGAGCGCACCTGCCAAGCGAGAGGTCAAGGATGCGGCTACCAACACGGGAGCCCCCGGAGTAATTGTTGGCCGAGAGAAGAAAGATGCTGCCACGAACACTGCTTCCCCGCAAGCAGTGGACGAAAAAGATCTGCAACAGGGGCAACAGCAACAGCGACGGGAGAAAAAGAGGAGAAAAAGGGAGCTGCAGCCGAAGAAGCAACCCGTGCGGTCAGAGGTTCAGCACCAGCAGCGGCAACAGAAGCAGCATCGGTTCCAGCAGCAGCAAAAACAGCATCTGGAAACGCTGCTTTCACCTCAGCAGCAGCAGACTTGGAGCGAGATCGTCAAGAAAAAGCCCTCGAAGCCGGCTCGTCAACTTCGCACGGTCACCGACCAAGTGGCTGTACTACAAAAGCGAGCTCCGCGATCGATGGCGGTCACCATCGACCGACCAGCTGAAGGAGGCTCCCTAGCCTCCGTGATGAAGAGGGTAGCAGGGAGGATCACCTCCAGTCCCTTGGCGTCAAGGTTCTGACGACAAGGAAGACTAGGGCGGAAGGAATTCTCCTCGAGGTCAAGGGGAATGAGAAGGCCACGCTGCTAGCCGGAAAGATCCGGGAGGTATAGTCTATTCAGAATAACCTTGCCCACTCGACCGACGAAAACTCGTCTGGTTCGCGCATGTCAGTTTCCACGGTGAGCGCTGATGTTTGGCGAGTTGCCGCCGCCGACGCGCCTCTGTTGTATACGTAGTGAACAACGTATATCACATGTATTCACGATTCTACAGTACCACAAGTTAACGCGTTCATTTCGCAACACGTCAAAACACTGTGCACCCACCATTATTTGCTATTTTTTTATATTATTTTTTATTCAACATGAGCAAGGCAAGCAGTTCTAGTGATGAAGATGCTCGATATGTCCCATCACCAATTAAAAAGCATAAAATGGGAAAAGTGAGTATTATATATAATATAAATAAGTTATCATAAATTGCATTCATAAAAACAATTCAAAATGTGACGAATAACTTTTTTTAAATTTTAAAATTATTTAAATAAAGTAGTATTTGATTCTCAATTGCAAATATGTCCTTCAAGACAGTATTTTTATTAAGACTTATTTTTTTAAAATATTTTTATTTAAGGCTATAAGTGAGGAAGTAAGAATCCGAATTGTAAATATGTACAAAAGTATTACAATGAATGAACCTAGCATCTCCGTGAGACAAATACGAAAACAAATATCGGATGTATTGGGTGTTGGCGAACGTTCGATCCAGACAATTATTACAACATACAAGGAGACACACAAGGTGGTTGCTTCAAAACAAAAACGTAAAAAAAAATCATTTCGCGATCTTTTTGACGAATTTGCAAAAAACGCAGTACGCAGACACGTTCATAGCATTTGGTTTCGTCGTGAAATTCCAACAATAGATAAAATTCACCAAACCGTATCCGCCGACAGTTTGCCATCAATATCGCGAACCAATTTATTTCATCTGTTGAAAGATTTAGATTTCCGATACTGTAAACGTAGTAGAAACAGTGCTATGGCTGAAAAAAATGAAATTTTTGATTGGCGTAGAATGTATTTGGAGAACATTAAAAAGTACCGAGAAGAAGGTCGACATATTTATTTCCTCGACGAAACATGGGTGAATGCTGGCGGTTGTAAGTAGTATCATTTTGGCGGTTCAGAAACCACCGGTGCCGACCATGCCGACCACCACCGCCGCCTCCCACCACCACCACTAACCCCCTCTCAGTTATCACATA
>NW_020272910.1:0-12516 GCF_003268045.1 Sipha flava
CATGTATACGTTTTACACACACAATTAAAATTGATAGTTTCCCGGACAATGTTTAGTCGTCAGGATAAACTATAGAAAAATTATAGTTGGAATCATAGTGTCAATCGATTCTGCTTATATCAAAATAATTATAAAAAATTAAAATAGATTTTGGCTATGATTTTACCATGACAATCAAATCGTTGGTAGGGTTGCTAACGCTGAATTTTATTTGGTTCTTCTTTTTACTCTACGAGTGTAACATTTCGAAAACAAAAACTTTGGTATGATCGTCAGTGATAAGCCATATTCCAAAAACAAGTGAGGAAGAAGTGTGGTAATTCGTGATTTAATTATCGATAAACTATCGATCACGAGCTAAACATCATTCAAAAAACAAATGTCCATTAACTGTCCGTTATATATATATATATATATATATATATGTAACGAAATACAACTGAAAATTGGAGGAAATTATGGGATTTATCTCAATAATTCATTTTATGAATACAAGTTTTTCACATTTTCCCACGGTTTAAGACTGCAGTACCAAAACTAGTTATTTGACTGTCATTGCAAAACGTCAATAATTTTCTTTGACCTCGCGTCGAAAACGAAAACTTATGTCCATTACCCGCAGTGTGGGCTATTATTATATCGTTCAAGTATGGTTATACATTTAAAACTATAGGTTTTCATGCAGGGTGATTGAAAATGGGACGTTCGTATCATCAGTCTTCTGTTAAATAAACTCATACGAATTACGTGATAAATGACGTTTGCGGAAAAAAAAAATTAAATTCTTGAATAACTCGCCTAGAATAACTAAGGCCTCCCTCTCCTCGGGCAATTGCACTGGTTTCAAGCCACTAAATGTCTATATAATATAGCGCATTTCATAAAAACAGATTTTATATAGGCTTCACCGTAGTGTATGCGTGTTAAGTATAATTTTCATTCAAAACGTTTGCGCGCGTTTCTCGTATTCGTTCACATGAATTTCACCAGCGTAATATTGTAATGGTTGCAATAATAGTATTCAGATCGTATCGTGCCCTATAACGGTGAACCAATGAAAACATTATTCTTATTTTGCGTACCTACGTCATCTAATCGTTGTACAGTTCACATTGAGAAAATCAACGGTTCCTCTTAATGTGTTAAAATTGCAGTCGGTCAATCTTATTATATATATATTAGCTGACCCGACAAACGTTGTTTTGTCATATAAATTATTTCTAGAGAATATTTTACTAGAAAAAAATTACTAATTTAATGTAAGTGTTTAAGGATGTGGTATATAAGTGGAAGAGGTATGGAGTGTTGTGAACGGTGACGAAATATAAAAATGAAAAAAACATCAAACATTTATTTTTTTAATAATTTATTAAAATTGATCCATAAAATTAAACATATCGCTAATTTTGACAATATTAATAAAAAACAATATCAATCCCTTAATGCAACATAGTGTACATTATTTTTTGTTATCCCATCTTTCGCCAACACAAACGAACTGGATGGTTCGAGACCACGTATAATGTGAAAACATGATGTGCTCAAATCTAAGCCACAGACAGAAATCGTTTGGCCTTGAGACTTATTGATAATCATTGCAAATGCCAATTTAAATGGAAATTTAAGATTTTTAAATTATATTGGTACATCTGTGGGTTTAACAGGAATTCGCGGTAATAATATATTTTCACTTCGGAATTTGCCATTTAAAATGATGGCTTCGATAACATTTTTCATTCATTTTTTAATGTCTAATCGCGTGTCGTTTCACAACCGTGGTGGGTTCAAATTACGAAGCAAAATAGCCGGAGATCCAACCTTCAGCTGTAAATTATGCGGTGACACACCTGGTAAATTCAATGTGTTTAAAAACTCTGTTGAATAATTTACAGCTTCAGTAGCATCGCAAACTGTATCAATAGATTTGTATAACACCAAGCCTTCTGGTAACAAATGTTGTATCTCGAGATTCAATTCGTTGATGTCCACATTTTTGCTGCTAAAATTGTTCTTTCTGCTAGCCACCCATGATTTGTGTTTTTTCTTTGTACATTGGGAAATATCTGGTCAATGAGAGCATCTTGCGAATCAATGATTGTGCAGAAAACGGTCGGTAATTGTATGCATCCCGTTTCATCTGTAGTAAATTTCCAATCACCGATATCTTACAATTGTTTTGAGAATCTTCCGCACGCAGCTTTTTTTGATTGAATCGCAAGTATCGTAATCGTTCGCTATATATACATGTCGACCATGAATTGTAGACAAAACTTACGACATCGTAGAATAACTTTGTCCTGATCGCATCTAATCATCAACCTATATGCATAATAATCTTTCGAAATAAAATTTTTGTTTGTTTTGGCATCTGATGCGGGATCTTGTTGTTTAATATTTATGCAATACCCGTCATTTAATATCAAAAATAAAATTAATAGTTTTTAAATAATATCATTTTATAATTCATTTTCAGTTGCGCAGTTATCGACCGAGTCAAAAGCTATTAAATTAAATTACGATGTATTAACCAATAGCACTTAGGAGTTTAAAAAATAGATAAAAACGTATTCGCATACCTACTAAACGTGTATATACAAAATCGTGTTAAAATTGGTCAAGTCGTTTCGGAGGAGTATGGTCACAAACATTGTGACACGAGATTTTTATATATAAAGATGTATATTTATCGTACCGAACGCTATGTAAACGTGTTCGATAATGTATATTCGTGTCAACCATGTGGATTATGAAAATATTTTCCCAAAACTTTATTAGCCCGTTAGTGTGTCATTATAACAGCATTATTCGATACGAACCATAAAAACAAGTAAGTTCAATAATCGTCTGAAACGGAATAATATGTTATGACAAAAACGTTAGATGAAGCTCTCGACACATTGCTGACAATGTTTGACGGAACAATCTTATTGTTTTATTGTCGTTGCGTTATCGGTGCAGACCGTGGTCTTGACTCCTTAGAAACTGTCTCCTACTCCACGGGACATCTGCTGCTAGCGCGTAAACCGCTCCTGAAACGGTTTGATTGTTCAAATCGAATTGCCCTCATGACGCGTACGCGCATGTAATACGGATTTTGTGGGTTCGGGTAAGTACTTGTATACAATTACTGCGTTACAGCTGCAGCGGCAATACATTCACTGTAATGTACCGATCACTAACGAGCCGAAAACGACGGTTTCGCCGATGCCTCGTGGCGATACGATATAGCAATTGTTGTAATATCCCGTACGGTTTATCGAGCTTTTCATCTCGACAATAATAATAATAATAATAATACGAATCACGCATAAAATCGGACGCAGCCAATCGGAAACCGTTCGCATTCCTTGTTTGGTACCGACGCTCGCACGTAAGATTTTTCGCCCTTTTTTATTCGTGATTCGTTTACGATATTTTTAAACATTTCAATGACGGTCGTAGAATGTCGGCTATGCCTCCCATTTTCGATCAACGACTGAGCCGCCAGGCAATCCCTTTTTAGTCATAGACTCCTTACTGTTACGGATGTGCAAGGGCTTCGTATGTAAACCAAAGAAATCGCTTCGCAAGTAGGCAAGATAGGTACTGTAAGTGTTGCACGCAAATGTTCCTACAATATAATGGTGTTAACCACGGTCGTGTTAAGATGCTATTGATGAGTTGAAAAATTAAAAATAATGTAAGGAACGTCATGGTTTGTTAAAAATATTGATAAGAATGGATAAAATAATGTAAATTCGATTTCAAGTTGATACTGCTAGGTAAGTTTCAATAACGATGTCCGGTTCTATTACGTCGTCACAAGAAATGTGAACGATTCTGATTGATCGCTCGATTGGTTTGCCCCGTAGATTTTTTTATATAACCGGATTATCCGGGTAAATTCTGGAGAGGTGGCAGTTCTAACCGTAATATGATTAGTTATAAAATCTCAATATCATTATCTACGATACCTACGATATTCTACGATAGCCCCATGCACAAAAGAATATAGGATTATATGCGAATAAACCTGCAACTGAAAATATTGGCTTGATACCGGACTTCGACGTTTGATCTGGGCACCTCCGGAAAACTCTAAATTCCCTATTTCCGAAAAAAGAAATTTAAAATATTAAAGAAATCGGTTGCTCAATTATAAATGGTTAAATTATTCAGCAATTATGAATGGCATATTTTGTAAGTATAATGTGTTTATTTCTGTCCGAGGTAGAGGAATTGTACAACAAACGTTGGAACTGATAATTAAAAAAAATGTTTACAAACTGGAAAAAAGATTTAGAACCGTTTAGTTACTATTCACTGAAGTATCATAGTTAATAATTATTAAAATCAAATATGAGAGCAATAATTGATAACCAAAATATTTTAACGGTTGATTTACAAATTTTGGAAAAACAATAAAATTGTATTAATGAAAGCAAAAAAAAAATATTGATTCCTACAATCGAAACTTTAATATTATGTGGGTCATAAAGGTGGGTACAACACCATAAATCAAATTGAACTTATATAGATTTACAACTAGCTTTCATTGACGCTTTAGAAAATATTTCAAGTACTTGAACATATTCAAAAACAACATCCGGGTCTTTTCAACTCCTATAAGCAATAAAAAAAATTAGAGTTTCAAGTATCGATTTACGTTTTGCATTCAGCATGCATTGACATTATCATTGAGTAGAGTTTTACAAACAGGAAATCAAAATTTGGTTGAGCTGGTAAGTTAGTAGGTATAGCAAAAGACGAATTTGAAAAAAAAAATTATTTTACCAATACATTCAACAAAATATTTGTGACCGTAGAAGATATTTTAAGAAGCACAATATACCTTTGACTAAACCGAGATTTGTATTACGTCAAACTAACCGTTTTAACGTTGTAACTGATTTCGTAGCAGATTATTATAAAATTATTATTTACATACTATATCATGATTTATTTATCAATCATCTCCAAGAATCACTTTCTCAAGCATCCAAATATTTTGTCCAATTTCTCATGTCTTTTTCTTACTGAAACTAAATCTTTGGACAAAGTAGCTTGTAAAAAGCTGTTTGAAATCTACAGTTTAATTTTACATGATGATTCCCCAGAAATTTGAATAAGTGAAGTAGAAATTTGGTGACGACTACTAGTTAGTAAAAATATTCGAAACGCACTTGATGCTCTCGATATTTGTAATGTAGATGAGTTTCTAAATGTTCATAAAATGTTACGTGTAATGTTTTGCCTGTGATTAAAACGACTAATGAAAGGTCATTTTCAAAATTATGTTGGCTGAAAACTTACGATCATCAATGGGTGGAGATCTCTTAAATGAACTGGCATATACATCGTATATAAACGTGGAAATTAATCAAGCTATGAATTAATTCTTTTCTGTCCCTCATCGAGTAAATTTATTTAAAAAAATGATTTATATTTTATAGTATTGAGAAAAAATACACTTTTAATATAGGTATTTATAAAAAGTTAGTAATAAATCTAAATATGTTATAATACTATTTGCTAATTACTGATGAATCTACTTTACAATTTTTTTTTTTTAAAAACCCCTCCAATATAAAATCCTGCGCTCGGCCCTGACCTACGATGCAGTTCTCTAAATATGATCGATGTATTTTTGTGTTTCATAATATTATACTAGATTGTAATAATATTTTCAATCAAATGAAGTTTTTATTTTTATGTTTTCATGGACAATAACGTAATTACCGATATCGAAATCGATCTTATCTCTATTGTTATGTACACAACTTTTTCCATACGAATAAATATATAACTATTGTTATCGATTAAATTGGAAGTGTAAAACATAACCACGCCCACTTACGATATTACGAAATAGTTTTTAATCTCGTATCTCAGTAATATAAATGCTTATTCTTAGACAAATGATCCCTCGTATGTCACCAAATAAGTTTAAAATATTCATTTATTCATTTTGTTTTTCAGAAACGATACGTCCTGATTTGTGATTTACTATAAAATACATGTATTGCACATTGATTTTTTTATGGTTCTGTACGGTAACTGATTGAACCATATCAGATAGGTGAACATTTAAAAATACTTGGCTGACAAATTGTACGACGTTATAAAAATAGGATAGAATTCCTTTTATGCGTTATCATACCAACTCATCTATGGTATAGTCACGTTACAGAATTAATATTCTGAGTAGATTTTATTCGTATGTAATTCATAATATATATTATAATGCTCGACATTTTTTACTACTTTGCGTTTTTTATTTGATCGTAATCGTCTGTTAATATAGACATGACACAAATCTATTTAGTGTTAAGTGTCTTCGATTGAATAGTATCACTTTCCTATTACACCGTTATCTACGTTGATGATATTTTTGTGACGATATGTCATTAAATTATTATTTGAATAGATCTTGTTGAAAAGTTGCATATGGTCGAAATAAGTTTCAAAACTCTGACACTCACAATATTGAAATAATTAATATTTGAAAATACAAATTTATATACTACATGTGTATACGTGATGCATACAACAGGATTAACCACTCTCAATAATTTTTAAATAATTAAAGTGTTTTTTTTTTTCGTTACATTGAACAAAAATACATACAATAATTTTTTTTTTTTTTATTATTACTAACGAATTACTATATGAAAATCAAAAATTCCGAATTATTTTTATTTCATCCTATAATCTATCATTATACAAAGAAACTTTGTTTAACAGTCATACTTAAAAATTAATATTTATCTGCTATTTACTGTTAAAGTCTTATAATTAAAATTCAGTTATTGAAAAAAAATATTGATTCGATAAGATTCATTTTAACAATCACATCGCTTTTTTTAAATTATACATCACAATATTTTATAGTAAAATGTATATTTATACATGTACAAAAATGTACGAAAATTAAAATCAATTTTATTTTCGTTTTGTTTAAATAAAAAAAAAAAAAGTACAAAATGTATCCATACATCTGATTAATCTTCTATTTGATTATTTGTCAGGGCATTAGTTCAGTGCCCGACGGATAATCAAAAGTTGCTCATACACTTCAGACAGGATACTATGGAGAATAGTTTTCCCATATCTGAGAGTTTTTCACTATCGATCATTTTTGTGAGTAAGTTATTAGATAGTGAACATTTAATAGCCGATTACTAAGATAAACTTTGGTATCGACTACATCGATTTTGATAATCGATAATATATACTATGAACTATTGTCTCAGTTTCGACTACTACAGTGTTCCAACTTTGTACTATGCTCGTTTTCATGTTTTTAAACATAAAACTTTAAAATTATGATACGAAAAGTTTACATAATAACAAAAAAAAAAAAAAAACAACTTTGCATTATTATATCCAAAATTAATGAATAATTGATCGTATACAGTTCGAATAAATATCATTTTACACGACAACTCAAGGGAAATAATAGGGAGGTATTATGATTTAGTTTTAAAAAAGTCATAGTTATTGGTATGATTTTTATTTTATACTCAATAAATGATTAATGTAAAACTTAATATTTTAAATTTTTTAAAAATTACAACGCAGAACAAGTAACTGTGCTCAATTATGATGTTTTTCATATAGAAATATCTAGTCTTTTTTTTATACGCGGAGTATGCTAAATCAGTTACACAAAAAGATACAAACGTGTTCAATCGTATTTGACCAGTATAACTGATGAATTCATTGCGACACGAAAGGCAAAAAGAGACCTCCGTATAAATTATTCCAAGATTGAGCGGTAACGTGATATCTTCTCAAACGAAAAAAAAATGCTATATGGCAATGAAACGTAGACGGCTGCTAGAGAAGAACTGAGAAAAATATAAAATAATGGATGGATATGATCTGTATATATAAAAATTTCGTGTCACAATGTACGCGATAATCTCCGAAACTACTGGACCGATTTTGATGAAATTTTTTTACACCGTGTGTAATTTGGTCCAACTTAAAATATAGGATAGTTTTTTTTCAAATTTTTTAATATTTTAAATATTTTAATTAACTTTTTAATAAATGTGTATAATTGCATGGTGTATTTCGGGTTTTCCCGTGACCGACCACGACAGTATATATATAGCTACCTGTAATCTGACCTTTTTTCTATTGTGTGTGTTTTATCGTCGGCGGCGTGTATATATGAATTGTTCCGAGAATTATATAACTAACCTAACCTATGGTTTTTATCTCAATATTATTTTTTGCTTTGCAATTATTGTAATAAATATATAGGATAGTTTTTGCAATTGCAATAATTGCATTGCAATTGTTGTAATGAAGAAAGTTATAGAATTTTCGAGAAATGTTCAAAGGTATAAAATGCAAAGTTCGGTACGACGTAAATTCAGAAAATATATATGTTGGTTTGTACTTAATTTTAACATTTAGATACTTTACCTATTACTTTTAAATTTTCTCATACATAATAACACTAATACATGGCCTACGAAAATGCCAAAAAAACCAACTAATACGCGGGTAACGCCGTTTCGGGACAGCTAGTAAACAATAAGGAAATGTTAGAAAGAATATCAGACGGCATTGCTTTACTCAGAATAATAATAAGAAGTAAAGAAATTAATGGATTGGATGTATACCGATACATGGAGGGTTGCTAAGATTAATTATAAAAGGGTGCGTTGATGGTGCAAATTAAAAAGGAAGACTATGCTTGGAATATATATAGGCGACAATCAATGATGGACCAAGGGTGTAATTATAATTATTATGACAAAACAAAGATAAAAACAAATAACAAGGATGAGCAGAGAATTACTGAAAACCTATTTCAGGATTGAATACGGAAATGAGATGTATCAAATTTTTAATTTCCTTAGAATGCTTATTTTTAAGTATAATTTATTTATACTGCAATAAATTAATATTTTACGTCACAGACGATGACAAATCCCTCCAAAATTTAAACCACATAGAAACCAAATAATAATTGAAATAAAATGATCAATATAGTATAAACGACGTGCAGATCTGGTCAATTTATTTATGATTAATTAGTACACGATATTTATTAATTGCTTATATTTCAGTTTTGATTTTCACAATAATTATGAGGATAGATTTTTTTTCTAGATAATTCTGTTTCTAGAGAAGTAGAACAGTTTAAATATGTTTTTCGTTAAGTATTATTTCGATTTTAAGTCAATCTGATGTAAAATACTGTAGTTCCAAGGTCTTTTTTTTTCTACAAACTTTTTGCATTAAAAATCGTTTGATATCGATTTCAAATACAATAGAACGTTTATATTTTTATTTTTTTAAACACCCTTTACCGCATTACTATTACGTAATATAAAAGGCTGACCAACACGTGAAAGATTTGTAGGTTTTTTTTCTAGAAAACTTTTTTTAAAAAAAAAAAATAGATTTCCAAGGGGATATTTTGACTGCGTAGCGTTGAGTTTTTGTTGAGCCACATACGTGATTAAGGTTAACAGAGTTGACGGTGCTGGAAAAAATGCGTAGGGGATTCGAAAGAAGGAAGACGAAAAAAAATAAAATAAGAAAATAAATGAACAAACCAAAATAACAACTGAAAATATATTTATACACTGAATTTCATTTCAACCAAAGTTTCACGACAATCCTTCATACTTTAAAATCCAATTTTATCTCGCTCTTATTTTGCCAATTTATCTGGGGTGAATAATATTTTTAAGAATATTTTATTGTGCTACGACGGTGCTATAAATAAGTAAAAATATATTTTGGTGAACATGTTCGCGCACATCTTCCTCGCTAAATTTAAAGTATGAATACAATTTGTAAATTGTGTTTCGAGTTGTACGCGTTGAGGAAATGCCGATTGGTTGCCGCGTTTGAATGACTATACTTTCACTTCGAAATAATATAATCTAAACATCCATCAAAAAGGATACGGTATATTATTATACATTTCGTTACGAAATAAAATATTCAATCTTTGCAACGCATAAATTTCCAATTTTTTTTCCATAATATCATTTTTTCTTTTCCCCTCCGAAACCAAACAAAAAAGCATTAAACACTTGTCGTTAGAAATCAGAAAAAAGAACAAACTGAAAACAATAATATTAATTATAATAATGATAATGAACTGTATTATGATGTAATAATATATCATATATAATATCATAATATTATGATAATTAATTACCATTAGGAATGTAGTGGTTCAATAAGTATCAAATCCGTACGGTGAATCAGTTGATGTTACTAATATTTTTTCTTGAGAACACTAAGTTACTGTCGTAAAGACATGAAGGTTTCGAGTGCGAAAATCGTTAATCAAGTTTAACGGCAGGTACACAGGCATTACCTACAAGGATCCAATGGATAAATTCTACTTCGCAGTGCCTTGTTCTGTCTCGATTCGGTTTTGACCTTCAATGGGCCACAGGCACGTTGACTACGTGTGCGTTATGGGTGTGCGAATGTCTACAATAACTGCATTTTCCAATATTTTTGATTCGTTGAACACTTAAAAACGAATGACATGTAGAAACAACGTGCCGCAGCAAGTTTTATCAGTACTCGAGGGACCGAAACTTTTTACTTTCATTTTTCCATTTTTTTTTGTTTTAATATTATTATTATTATTAATATTATTTCCGTATACAATATACTCCGTGGCATCAAAATTCGGAAGGTGAACAATGCACGCTCGTAGAATCGCGTAAAAAGGAAAAAACGTTAGGGTCCGTTTTGTTTTAGTTCATATACGTTATTCCTTTTTTTTTTAATCAACGTTCCCTACATCCCCACGTGCCGTTTAGGCACTGTAAACATTTTGTCGTTACAGCAAAGTATTTTAACTATATTATTTCTATTACTAGCGAAGGCATGACGCATTGACGACGCACTCTAAGGCATATACATACATATAATAGTAACAAATCTTTTGTTTCCGATGAAAAAAGTATTAAAACGAGGCACGTATGGAAATTAAAACAGGCGTGTGCACAGGCAATTAAAAAAAACTTTTGTACGCTCAAATGTGCTTCATACATATTATGTCGAATGGTAATCTTATAGTACTGTTTGTATGCAGAATCTACTCGATGTAAATGCACCGTTCTCGATGTTCACAAGGTCTGTGAATAATATTATAGACTAATAATACTCACAATATTAACACAGATTAAAAAAAACCGATTTTATGAACTTCGCGTGCAATAATCAGAAATTTAAATCAAACAAAAAGATAAATAAAATACTTCAGGACAGTGATCGATTAAATGTCTGAGAAATCCTGGTTTTTTATTACATTTCACTGAATTTTACTGTTTGATATTATTTCATGTAAAAATTACAGTAAAAAGTGTTATGCAGTTGCTTGATTCCTCATATATGGTCAATGTGCATTGATGTAGCTACAAGTTATTAGTAGATTCCGGTAAGAGCACCATCCGGTTTTTTAAATCTTTGATATTAATACTATAAATAC
This sequence comes from Sipha flava, assembly GCF_003268045.1. Taxonomy (NCBI): domain Eukaryota; kingdom Metazoa; phylum Arthropoda; class Insecta; order Hemiptera; family Aphididae; genus Sipha; species Sipha flava. Next base: position 11,462 of record NW_020272910.1, read on the forward strand.
TCACGTGTATTTGAAGCTATAGTATGTAGAAAACGACGAAGAAATACGCCCGCGTGACGGGTTTGATTTGGTCGGAAAAATTAAGAAACCTCACGCAATGGAAACAATCGTGAGGTACACTAAAGTCGGGTTAAACTTATTTGAAATCGGAAAACTTTTTCTATACAAAAGTTTGACCATAACTAACATATACATATATGATAGTTAATGAGTTTTTTTCAGGTAGTTGTTCTCGAAGCTCCGCTGGATATTCATCGTGCAATTTTATCTGTCGATTTCAATTGTCCAGAAAAACAACAGAGCGTCTAATTGCCAATAATATTTTATTTCATAATGATAAAACTTGAACATTAATTTAAAAGTTCTAACCAAGAAATAATCATAATAATGTTCAGAAATTAAATGTCATGTAAAAAATAAATATTGCATTATCGTGGGAATAAATTAACGTTAAACGCTAATTAGATTTTAATTGCATTTCTAAATAATTGATAGTTTCTGTACACAAGAATCAATTTTAATAAAATAGTGTTTAGGTGAAATGATTTAAACTGGACCTTTGAGAATGTTTCTTTCTTTACATGATACATTTAAGTTATAAATTATTGAAAAAACACATTAGCTCGCATCTCACATCTATACACGCAAAGTGTACGAAGTATATCACACATTTAATCGGTAGTCAGAGTTGGGGAGATTAATCTTTCTGGGCCGGTGACAATTTTCAGATTATATGTCAACCCACAAGTTTCGTTTACATCGCTTATTATTGCTTTTTATAGCCGCAATATTGAACACTATAATATTGATCGTTGTGACTATAGTTGTATGCAGTTACAAAACTATCAATAGTCATACACCTGCGTTAATCGATCAACGGATCAATCGTTGTACAACGCCCCTACAAATCAGACCCGATTTAACCCAACAAACGTTGTTTTGTCATATAAATTATTTCTAGAAAATATTTTGCTAGAAAAAAAATAACTAATTTAATGTATATTAACACATGTATACGTTTTACACACACAATTAAAATTGATAGTTTCCCGGAC
>NW_020272911.1:0-48911 GCF_003268045.1 Sipha flava
TGTTGTTTCTGTCAAATTAAAATAAGAGTAATCAATATGTCATCGCCATTGTTATAGAATATAATAATATCAGTGCAGACCGAAATTGAGGAGAGGGCATTGGGGTTTTATACGTATTTAACTAATATGTGTTCATGTGACGTGTATATACTGTATTTCGGCATGGTTGACGATGATGAGGGACGACGGTGAAAATATCGAGGTTGTGTGGTGTATCGGGATAGATAAATACATTATTTAAATATCTAAATATTTATTTCCGTCCACGATTTATCAATACGAACGCATTAACCTAATGTATTATAAATATATAAACACAGCAATATCAACGCTAACACAAAATAACCAAATTATTTTTCGTCGTTCATTATTTCAGTAATTGATTGGTTTTGTGAGTTGATTAAAGGTTTGAGGTTTGCGACGCATCGATTTGCAACGTGGCGTCACGTCGAATGCACTTGCAACACCAAACTCGCGGTGTCAGACCGAGATAAAAGTTCACATCTATCAAATGGTGTATGGTGATCTTTCGTCGTTTAGAACGTAGTAGTGTTAGTGGTAGACCGGGGTGGTATTACAGTCGTTTGGATAAAGTAAGACGGTCGTCCGATGGCTCTCGCGCACTGTACTTATGTGTATGCGCAGGGGCGGAACTAGGGGATGGAAGACGGTGATTCATCCCCGGCGTAAAATTGTAGAGGGTGTGATTTTTGTAATTATTAACAACTAATTTGATATTTTTAACTTTGTTAAATACTGATATTAGGTTAAAAATCAATAAGTATGATTGTATATTAATTATTAGAAAAAAAAATTCTCGATAAGAGCATTTGATTATTGGTCTATGATAGGGCGTAATTTTAACATTTTCTCCGGGCGTAAAAATTTCTAATTTCGTAATTTCCTCTGTGTAGGCGGTATACGTATTGAACAAATAGAGTCACTTAAACGATGGCTACAGTTAATCAATAGTGTGAAACGTTTTAGCGTGGATGCGTTCCTTGACGTACTACTACGCTAAGTTCGTTTTCTATTGTGTTGTTCTATAGACCACTATAAAGCCACAATAGTGCTACCACAAAGTCAAATCAATGATTAATGTGAGAAATATACCCACATATATAGTTACGTAAGCAATATGTTAACATTTACAACAGTTAAACATGATCGAAAACACTACCTAAAAAATTGTATTGAGCCGCTATTATTGTATCATTAATTATAAATTAGGAAAACCTTTCGATGCGATAAACTTACTTATAGTTAACATGTTTATAAACGCTGTAATTTACTATATTCATTAAACTTGATATTTTCCTAAATCCGCTTTCAAGAAACTTATGTCAGTAAAAAGGCCATTTTTTAAAAAAACTGCATTGGGCGCACAGAAAAACGTCGCGGCGTCGGTATACCGAATTTTTTATTTTTTTATAATAATATTAATAAATATTATGACGTATAAATGTATCAGGATATGTCATAAGTATATTTTGCGATAGCAGATATAATCTTGTGTAGTAATATTCACATCACACTTCAATATTATTATGTTGAATTTCTATACACTGTAACCAGTGCATTGTGTTTTTATACATACAATTGTATATTCACAGCACACACTACATTTAGTTGGATATCGGACCCGTTTCTCATATTCGAGTCGTCGACATATAATTACATCTTGCACCCTCGAGAAACCGCACGACTTATATTACGTCGTTGTCGACGGAGTGCAGCCCTTCTTTGTACTCTACTATATTAAGCGTATATATATATATATATATATATGATATAAAACTTCCTTTTTCTCCCCTCTATATATATATAGGTTTATCTCAGCATTCATAAATGCCAGTTTTTGCGTACGGAACATTTCTTCCCCTATACGCACTATAACGCACTTGTGTTATTAAATGCTTTTTATGTCCCCGCTTTTCCTTTCCTATTTTATGAAAATCGTATATATATATATATATATGATACAATACAAGTAGTCTGAACTGAAAAAATCAATACTTTTTCTGTTGCGAGCTGCTGCAGAGCTGAAATACGGAAGATCACGGCGAGCTCAAAGAATCATATACAATTTCCGAACACGTTTTACACTCGAGACAATTTGAATTTTCAAGTTTAATCATAATCGTTTTTTTTTTTTATAAATATATAATATTATTTCCACGTATTTTTACCAATGTATATATATTTACATAATAAGTATGGCAGAAATTAACAAAAGAAGCAGAAATGTTACAGATGTAGAAAAAAATATTTTATTGGATTTAATAACGTCTCAAATATCAATAATTGAAAATTTAAAGGTATATATAATTACAAATATTTTATTAAAATTAAATAATCATTTCAATCGATTTAAATTAAAACAAAACAAAAAAATAGAAATTCTAACAAGCAAAATAATTTAATACAAATTACAATTTACAATGTTGATAAAAATATTATCAGTCGGTATCAAACCAATAAAGTTAAGAACTCTTTTGAATATTTATCAAACCGAAATCGGGTTTACAACATATCGAACCGATAACACAATATTTATTGGATTGATAAAACTTATTGGTCCTTTGTACAACTTGTCGAATTTTTATCGATTCAATAACCTAGTTATTGGTCGTTTGTGCAATCGGGCATAAGTGTTACATTTCTAAGTAGTCGTTTGTATTGGCAGTGACATAGTCCTAAAAAAAAGATCTTGAATATACGCCTATTATAAATAAAAAGGTTGGGTGGGTTCAATTCTCGACCACGACATTTTTTGTTCTTAAATTAAACGTAATACCCTACGATTGGTGAGAAGTGAAAATAAAACTATCACAAAGGCAGCAGCGTAACGTCGTGTTAAGATATTTTTTCGGGCAATAAAATTGAAAATGGACAAAGTGATAATTTTTAATAGGTACTAAACGTAATATTAAAAACGTTTTTTTTTTTTTTTTGGTATTTTGACTTTGGTAGAAAAAAAATGTTAAAACCATGTTTAACTAAGTCTATACGTCTACACCCTTGTGAATAGGTACATATTTAATACTACTTTGTATAGAGTGGTATGTGTAGTATATAACAGTCAAACATTAAGTATTTCTTGATTTTAATATTATCATCTGCTTACATTTTATTCCCGCAAAACTTTTATGTAAAATATTCATCGAGTGTTCATTTCTGAGTCTGTTATACTGATGTACACTCTAGTAAGAATGTAATTGATCTTTTTCCTTTGTATAAAAAACTAAGGGTAGCTACCTACAATTATTTTCTAAGCGTGTTTCATAGTTTAGTTATATGTTCAAGCTGTCATTCTTCTCACGTTTTATACAGGTACAATAAAACGTTTTACTTTGTGGCCTGTAAAGGTATATTCTCTTTTAGAGTTAAATTATAATCCCCTATTGAAATGGATTAACTGCGTATTACATTATGTATGTGAGGATTTACTTTAATATTATTTATGCAATGGCCATAAAAGCCGAAATATTATTCGTAAATGACATTATAAGTTACACTTATTCTTTGTGGTTTCTAGAAGTATACCGGTTTCTGTAAATCAGAGTATATTCTGTTTCTATATCTCTGTATCATAGATACAAATATATATGAACACTTACTTATCTTACATGTGAATTATAATAATTAAAAGCATGATGTAAATCTGTTACACAATACCTAAATATAAAATATTTAATTAATAAAATAATTGAATGAATAACCAACTATAAACATCATTACGTACAAACAATTTAATTAATTGAAAATAAATCATATACTTATAGGTTTTTTTTACTTCTAATGTAAACATTACAGTAAAATATGAATAAAAAATGAATTATAAATCATTAGAGCATATAGTTTTTTCGAACCAGATTAATTATACCATATATTTTCCTTTCTAATCTAAATCACTTAGTGCGTAAACATTTACTCACATATTAAAAAATATTATACTTATTATATAACCATTACTGTATGAAATATAAAGATAAAAGCATTATCTATGTTCAGTCGTCGAGTTTTTTTTTCGAAGAAAAGAAAAATATTTCAATTATTACTTTGTGCATTTTTATGCCATCATGGCCTCATTAATTACACTAGGCTATCGGTCAATAAATTCAAATGATTAACTATATTAGTCCGTTTAATATTTAAGGTCTGTAACGATTGTATAAAAATAGTATATAATTTATAAAGAAGGAGCCAATCACAATCTGCGTCATCAACCTGAAGGAAGTTTTCAAACATCATGTTAACTATTGCCTCGGTGTAGAATGTACTCAATGTGGTGATATTAAATAAGGGACTAGTTTTCTGATATTGAATACAATCAAATCAAAAAGAAGAATCCGAGGGTCACCCAGTCAAATATGAGAAAAACAGTCAGGAGGCGGTTGGATTACTGACATTCTTCCAATTGGACACGCATGACATTCACCGACATCTTTATCACCACCAACACGGTTACCGTTTCTTTGACTTCCCAAATCTAGGATCCAGATTTAAATGAACAAGGGGTACATGTAACGATTGTCGTCTATCGACATCGTACATTTATTTAGTTTATTTATTACATATATTAATCTTTAAGTAGGGAATGGCTAATATGTTGAGTGTGAGGAATGGCAAGTGGAATCGACGTGCCAATGCTGACTAAGGTTTTTCGGTGTTCATCAGGATGACGACCGACTTGATTACAGTAAGTAGTGGTGTGTGACCCATCAAAGCCAGTGTCTCAACAACATCGGAGAATCGGTCGTCGTCAATCACATCCACGGACTTTACCTACACCCTAGTTGTATCGTAAATATAATACAATATATATATTATATGTTTAATAAATTCTAAATTATATTTATATGTGGCTTGGAGTATTTTATATGAGGTAACCCTGTTCCGTAGCCTAAGTATCACTGACCGAGGTCGAGTCCCCGAGACCTCGTAAAAATAAACATAATTAAAAGGTTCGAGACCCCAACACGAATAGCATTAAAGAATGGATGTTACAGATCCATCTATGGATTGTGTTCGATTCGAAGTAATATCAATTTAGTTTAAATATTTAAACGAATAATATTATTGTGTACACATGTCGCGGCGACATTGTCGCCGCGGTCGAAATGCACACCAAAAAGTTTTACCGATGCATATTGCACATGTTATATGTTATATCAGTGGCATAACCAGAACTTTTAATGCCCGTGGCTAAATAATCCAACAGGCCTTATCTTAGTTTGATAAATTTGGAAAAAGGAGTTATGATGAATTGCCTACAAAATACTGCCCTTTAAAGTTACAAACGATTAAAAACATGTTTAGTGTAATATTATTTTTATAATTTTAAAAACTTTACATGGAAAACTAAAGTGCAAATAAAATTATAATTTTCAATTTGTTTTTTAATCCTTTCAGCTTCATTTTGTTCATCTAACTTTGAGCTACAAAGTATACATTTTGTTGAAGCTTTTTGAGTTTCAACAAATCTAATTTGAAGCGCAAAAACTGCATCATAACGACCAACTATATATATAACCAGTGCTCGGGACTTATAGCACTTAAAATCATTAAAATAAGTGCTTAAAAACATAATTATAAGCACTAAAATAAACATTTAAAAATTGTAAAATCAAGCAAAAAATATTTATTAAAAAAAAAAAAAAATTATGAAATTCTAACTAAAAAAATCAAATAAAATAAAAATAAATCTTCACTTTCAAGACTTTAAGGATTTCATGGATTTTCTAAGTGATTTTTCTGAAAAATAAAATGTAAACTGTTCTTTCTGTTTTTGATCATTCTGACGTTTGACACTCAGTTCTATTTTCAGCGTTGGAATATCTTTGTTAACCCTACAACAACACTTCGGACGGCGACAAACTACGTTATTTTTATTTTTAATTCTATCAAAAACGACTTTGCTGGAGAAAACTATCAAAACATTAAAAATAACTGGTCAAATAAGCAAAAATAATCAGAAAAACTGGAAATAAGCATTTTTTTGAAAAAATGCTGAAAAAAGCAAAAAAAAAGGCACTTTTAAATTTCATAATTGTTCGTGTTATAACTTGATATACACTTCTATATCACTCTGCTACATTTTAAGTCAATCCATAAAAATAAGCAAATGCTTTAATTCCCGAGCTCTGTATATAACTATAATGGTGATTTGTTTTTGAATTTGCTATAATTATTCTTGATGGGCCATATAGAGTCGTGGCTCGTGACCGATTGCCCGTTATGCCACTTTATCGGTACGCCACTGTGTTATATTAAGATTTAAACTAGCTAATATTATATTACGATATTTAGTCTATTCGTTAATGATTGTAAAAGACAGGTATAAAATAATAAGTTAAGAGACTAAACGGGTCGGACAACAATCATTTTCTAATAAAACAACATAATGCAGTGCTTGTAAACAAGCACTTACCTTCAATATTGTAATTATATACAAATTTTTATAAATATATATAGTGTTATACAGTGTTTGAAACGTTCATTAAAAATTGAACTCGTTCACTTACAAATTTATATTTTTATTAAGTTTACACGTTCACATTCAAGTTCTATGAAAAAATGAACACGGTTTAAACATTTAAATTATTTTATTTTATGTACATGCATCACCAACCTGTATTCCTTATAAATGGTGGGACCTTTACAAAATATATGTTATATTTTATTTAATATTTCAAACTTATACTTAAACATATTACAATCAATTTTTATTATTTATATATATATATTTTAAAATATTAAATAAATTTATCTCCCCCCCCAAAAAAAAAAATCGTTTTATTTGAAAAAAGTGAGTGACGTTCGCGTGTCGTTCACGAAATATGAACGTGAATGCGTTCACGATTGACGTTATTTCCAAACACTGTGCCTAAATATGTACTCGTACTTTTGATAATTAAATGTATTTAGTCATTACATTATGCGCACACAAAGTAATGCGTGATAAATATATTTACGATACCGGATACAATAATGAATATGTGGACCATCGGTGCACTACGGGTGAAATCGAAATAATATAATGCCTTCGTTTGTTTTTAAATAGATTCTGTTTATATTAACGTTTTTGTAAAACGCGGATATATCTATAAGCACCAACCTAGCCCTAAGTCCTTAACAACAATAATCATGATATGTAACGTGTGTGTTATTAGATTCAATTTAAAACCGACGTAGTTTAAATTAACCAATTGTCGGTTCGGTCGTATGAATCATATGCGCATTAACAGTTTTATATTCTATACTGTGTTATGCAATGTACAAGGCCGGATTAAGCACCTATTGGGCCTCGGGGCTGACATTTTATATGGACCTTTTTGACAAAACGTGCTTTACAAAGCCACTCGCTACGTTCGCAGAACGATACATTTTTTTAATTATTTCACAAATTGTCAATTGCATTATAAAATTTAAAAAAATATAGATATATAAAATGTATGTCTATAAAATTACTAATTTTAGTATGTTAAAAATGTGTATCGACTTAAAATTGTTTGGGCCCCTTTCACTTGGGTAATCGAGATGGCCTCGGGATTACCACCCCGGTTAGACCCCCTCACCCTTAATCCGGCCTCGGCAATGTAGCAATAAAATAAGTTTTCTGAATTGGCGTGTTGCACAATATAATATAAAATACGTTACCTAGCATACATTATTATTGGATATTGTCCATACACGTTAAACATACTACATACATACATATAAATCCGTATATTTATTATGTTTATGTATGATAGACAAATAAATAACAAGTATACTTACCTATATATATGCGCATTTATGTAAATACCCATAAATTATCTAGTAATAAGTATAATTGATAATATATATTTAGTATGTAAGTATTAAAAAAATACTTAATATTAAATGTATAATCATAAATAACAAAAGTGATTACTAGGGTTCGGAAGTTATTGGAGTTGCATGTTGTTCTGTACGCTCTCGATTTATAGCAGACCAAGCTAGAAATCCTTCCTATATAATGTTGACATTTAACAAATTGAAAATTAAAAATGCATATTTTGCAATTTTCATCGATTTTTACGTATTTGTATGCACATTTAATATTTTCTAAAAAAATTAATTTTTTATTCCTAATAAATTTATTTTAAATAGTGTTACATAACACAACCATTTTTAATAAATTTCATATTTGTATAGTTTATTTAATTGTTTTAGGTAAAAGCTATATTTCCTGAAAAAAATGTTTGTTTGGCAAGAATTTCCACTCCTATTCTTGATATGAACAAGTCTTCAGTAAAGTTAATATATTTAATTATATGTATATATATATTAATTAACTTATGTCTTCATTATTTATGTAATTTTTAGATAACTACTAACAGAATTGATAGTGAAAGATCTATCACTTCAGATGAAGAATTAGCACTTCCAATGTATCGATGAAATCAAATTATCCAATAAAGTTTATTTTTATATATATTCATTTAACTATATACATATACTTACGTAAAAATATTAGTATGTTATAATTAATCATTAAAACATTGAATTTGACATTTAGGTATCTACTAAAAATATTGACTGCGAAGGAGTTTGGTTATTAGATGACAGTGTCTAATCTATTTCTATTTGTTTAAATACTACAGTTGAAGTAATTTTCATTATAATCATCAAATGCTATCTTCTAATTTTGAATACATTTTATCATTTAATATTTTGTACTTATATTTTATTTAGGACAAAGTCGGTCCTTCATTTTTTGCTGTTTTTAGCAGCATTGGTGTTTATACTCCAAGGCGACGGCAATAAATATTTTTTTTTTTGCATATTTCACATTTTTTCATGCATATTTTATAATTTTTTTGGCTCTTATAACTTCTGAACCCTAGTGATTACTATCACGGGTTTATATATTTCAATACATTTTGCTTACTAACTAGAAAGACTTATAGTGAAGAGGACACAAAACTCAAATCTATAAAATATAGTCATAAACGATGGACGAGTTTGGAAATAGTCGAAGTAGAAGATAGTCGACGTATGTCTAAAGGAGTAAAACAAATTTTGTTTTGTAAAACTAAGGGTAGATTAAGAAAGAATGCCCAAAAATATTTATGGGATTTTTTTTTTTTTTTGTAGAACCTACGAATTTTTTTATCAAACTCATTTCAACACTAAATCCATAGTTTTACAAAATATTGCTTACATCGGTGTTGAAAAGTTTTTTCTCGAAATCGCCCTTTTTGTGTAAGGGGTGGCAAACGTTGAATATTTTTGCAGACATTCGCAGAAAGCTATTATATATTTTCAAGGATGTGTTATATTTTTTATGTAGAAATAAATACAACGCACATAACACGAATTACGAACAATATTATATTTGTTATAAAAACTCTGTTTATTCATCACCTCTCCACGGTCGACTGCACAGCCAGCAGTATTTTTTGTTTTCAAATACATCTTTGGTGACCCGTGAGCTTATACACTAATTATGTACTTCCTTCGGACGTTTTAAACAAATAAATATATGCGGGGATACGTACCGCGTACACATGCGGGTACCACTCGTGGCGTACATTATATACCCGTAAACGGTGGCGTCCTGCAAACACATGCACGCTGACAGTATAAAGTTCAGCGACTTCTAAATCGAAATAATAATAGACTTTTTTTTTTTTATGTTAATGGGCCCTCCTTGTAAATCTCATTGTCGATTTTCGAAAGAAATATCTCCTCGTGTTTACACCGCGTGCGTACCTATATATGCATATATACACACACGCACACATACATAAATTATTCATATACGAAAAAAAACACACACACGCACACACGATCCTGCGCAGCACATTCTATATAGCAGCACTTGAACCTCACAAAAGCATTCATGCATTATACATGCGACACGGGTTCGTCTAGATGTTGATAACATTATTATACTAAGGTCATTATCAACACAACTCAAACACTTCGAAGAATACCCACGTCCTCGGCGTATACATGCATATATATATATATGTATATTGTATACGTAAATTATTTACATCGTCGGTACGTTATATAACACGAACGGATCAAAAAAAAAAAAAAAATCCGCTTCACACATAAGTAGCTAATAATAATACGTATACTCGTCTATACATCGTATTGTAAGACGTTCGTTTCGCATAAAATATTATCACCGTGCAATGCTAATTCGTCGCGAACATAAAGCGAATTATTCAATTTTCCCCGGTAACATTGCGTTACTAACGTAACATTTAGATACATAATCCGTACCGTTGTGTATGGGTGTACTACAATATCCTTTACGACTCATACGGTGTTGTGCCGCAGACCTATGTTTATTATTAATATAAGAATTAAGCGATCTTACATCTTCATATCGAAATGTTGATTAGTTCGACGCACTTCAGTAACGCCATTTAATCACATTACTATAACGATAAAAATGCATTAGCAATAATTAACCCTCGGGTTTATGGAAAAATTGTAATTTTTTATCGTATAATCATTAAATTGTATTGATATTAGTTATTGTAAATGTATTTGGTAGCTGTACATTAGTCGATTTATATTGATATGAAAAACTTTTTTTTTTTTTTAAATAAAAGAGAAACTTATTTTTACGATCGAAAAAACTCAAAGAAAAATTTGGTGTCCACAATTTGTCTATTTGTTTATTTAAATATAAATAAAATTTTTGAATAAATATATTAAATACAAGTTCTATTTTATACACTGTTGAATATTTTTTAAATGATTTTTACAAATAATACTTTAATACAATCACGTAAAAAAAACTTAAAATGTTCAAAAAGTTTAAAGTAAAATAATTGCAACATGACTGACTCGTGTTTCTATGGTTTTACTAATAATATTTATATGCTGTATAGTATAAATATAAATATATTTTTGTACAGGTTTCAACTTTATAATCAGTACAAAATAGTTTTAATGAATTATTATTGAACTATTAAGTATTTTTTGACATTAATAGCTTTTATCATATTTTTAACATTCATTTTGGTTTAATAAATTGTATATTTGTTCGTAAATGTAACGTATTTTTTTACTGCGGTTTATTTTGACATTGCGATTCAATCAATATAAATAATAACATAATGCATTTCAGCAGGTAAATTCACTGTTTTTATAATATGGCTTTGAGAATAGATTATGTTTATTGTATCATAATAATTACTAAGGTAAATTGTAACGATTTTAAACAAATGATTATTACTAACTTTTAACATTTAACCTAGTACATAAAATGTAACATTATGTTATACACCAAATGTAGTCAAAAGTATTAATTTTTTCATTTAAGATGTATAAATATAAATGTAAAACTATTAACTAATTACTAATTAGTAATAAGTAATAACCAATAACTAAATATATAGTATACACTATACATACTAAATTTTAAGCTCAAACACCAAAAGAAATGCTGGAAAAACGTTAAACGGTCATGTTATAAGAACTTTAAGTGGAACATTAAAAATTCACAAAAAGTGTGGTATCTGTAAATGTCACTTGTATTTGTCACTTACAAAAATCGTGAAATGTCAAAGTAAACATTTTTAACAAATCTAATTATTTCTGATTTTGTATTAACTACGATTTACAGATTGTTTTTTGACGTGCCATGAAAAATGTCTGAAATTTATAACGTGTCCGTTGGGAGCAAAACCTGTAGATAGGCCTATAAATATATTTGAATCTCAGGTATCTAAATAATTGTTTTGATAAAAATTGAATAATAGAATAATAATAAGTTTCTTTTCTCATAGGTCTATACAGGAGGAGACTGGAAAAATTAGTGACATGCGCTACCAAGGCCGTAGACAGTATATAGTTCTATGTGATCGACGTTTTTGACATTACAATATTGAAATTATAATATTATAAATTATATACCTAATAAATGTATATATTATAATATGTTTATAAATTTATTAAGATATCATCATATTTAACCTGATAGAATAATATAATTATTTGTATCTATTCATGTACTTCAACCAGTTTTGTCGAAGTTCTATAAACATTTCCAAATATCGGCTTCAATGGCGTACCGATTATGGGGGGAGGTGATAGTGGTTTTTACCCAAAACGTTATGTTTTCGTATTGCAATGAAACTTTCGTACGGTTAGGTTAGCCAAACTTTGGCCCAATATGAATATGGTGTCATCCTAAATTTTCAAACCCCGGCCTCGATATAGGGCACAGCGCCACTGGTTTACACCCATATATAAATCATACGCTGAGGTTGAATATTGTAGATGCACTAAAGTGCACATGGTGACTGCAGCGTATTGCTAAACTATTTTGATGTGAAAACAGCAAGTGCATCGGTTGTGCTTTGAATTCCACAAGTTCGTCTCGTCGACCATTCGAAAACAATCGGCTTGATCGTTTCTTGCATGTGTGCACAGCGTACGATGCAGGGCCGTAGCAAGGCGGGGAGCTAAAGGTGCCTACGCCCCGTGCGCAATTCCCTGAAGGGCGCAAAAATAAAAAAATTGCAATTTAATGTTACTTATAAGTAAAAGTAATATTATGTATTTATGTAATTACTTATATAACTTATAAATATTATAATATTACACCTATGAACCTACTTATAACTATGATATAATGTATATTTATATTTTAATAAGTTATTGATTTAAATAAAATTAAAAACACTTACATAATTATAAGGAAAAATCATTATTTATATTACATCTATCAAAAATATTCAGTTTTGTAAGTTTTTATTATATAATAAAATACTTAAGGGCGTATTCTGAAGTTTCACCCCGGGCGCAATATTTGGTTGCTACAGCCGTGTACGTATGATAAATATGCTAGATGTACGTACGTTTAGGCACACATATAGTAACATATAGTATATAGTAACAATATATAAAGCAATAATAATAATAGAGAAATGAAAGTTTGATCGGCTTGAATGGCATAATTTTCCGGGCACGAGTTAAAATAAGAAACGGAAACAGTGCAAGCGTGTTATTATATTAATGAAAATCGTCCAGCTTGCTAGTGAAAAATGTTAAATGTAAATCATGAATGTATGGTGATTGATGATTCGTTTAACGCGCGATTCCAACTAAAAGAACTCGTATGTCTAGGAGTAGTTTGTGTCTTCATCTCGTTGGAATTGAAGACAAAATAATAGATCGATAAACAAAATGTAAGCCTGTCTGGTATTTTCCAGTAGATATAATTCGATTCAAGTTATAAAATTCACTCTGTATACTACTACGGTAGAATTTCTCAGAATAGCCGTTGCAGAACATTGATTTTCTTTTCTACGATATCAAACCAAAGAAAAGAATTGTTTTTTCAGTCTCGTTTCCAATTTCCTCAAAACATTCAAATATTCGTGGTTTCTAACAAAAAAAAAAAAATCATTTACGTTTTAACTAAAAATCAAAATTAAAAATTTGAGATTTCACGCCTATTTTTTTAATATAATTACATTATTCGTAATTTATTTTTTTAAATAAGTTTACACAAATCTTTAACAGTAAATTATTAGTATCGTTAATTTATGACGAATTTGCAATAGTCGTGGTATAATAATATCTTGCACAGTCTGTGAGTTATTTTTAAACGTTATTTGTCTCTCGTCTGCCCGCTAACACTCGTCAAGTTAATCCACCCGAAGGCGAACCGGTGTACGATGATTTACTCATCACCGAATTCGTTATTTCATACACCCCATTTAGACTGAAATCATGTTTCATGCAATCCGCAATGCATATTTCTAATTAATTTTGGGCAGTCGAAACCAATTCAAACACATTTTTCACACGCAGAATAGTACAAAATCTCACCATCGCTTAGAAAATGTTCGTCAGAAAGTCCTTGTACAGTAAATTCTCGTATTAACACGCAAGAAAAATATGGAATGAATGAGAAACATGTAAAAATGTGTTTTTACGACAAAGTATTTACATATATGGAAAATCGTTTATGGTTTAATTTTATTACAAATCATTTGAAACGAGTTCATCTCCGGTCTAAATGAAATTATATGGCCACAGTTTTTTAATTCGGCACGCAGATTTTCTCGACGATCCAACGGACATACGCACATAGCGAACGAAATATAATCCTACGGATTCGGACCGACGGTATAGACGTGAGAACAATATATTCATATATGAACACAAGGATATAAGCCTATGGTCAGCGCCGCAACTAGACCATTCGAGGCCCGTGTGCGAATCAAAACCTTGGGTCTCTCTAATCGTTAAAAATGTTGAGTATTTGACCTTTTGAGGCCCCATAATATATAGTTCGAATCACGGGGCGTGTATGCAACGTACCCTCTGCACACCCGGTTTTTACAGCACTGCCCGCGGTCTTATAGACGTCCGAACAACGCGAAACCATCACGGTTGGCCACGACGTACGTTACAAGTGTTTGCAACGTATAGAGTAATTTCCACCGGAGGATCAAAACAATAGATATACGCGATCGGGTTCACGGGAAAAAATGTATTTTATTGTGCGATTTACTGTAAATATTGTTGAAATGTATTCGGACCAATTGTATTATTAAACAGAATTAACCGAGCAACATTACAATGCGATGAATCGGATCACATTTTTTGTTTTTCGATCGTTATGAAAACGAGTTTAAAAATGAAATTTACGCATCGGAGTAAGATATTCATCATGACGTAAACGGTCCAGTTGTCCAGCAAATTGCCAACCGACGGTGCGCGCCGTTGATTAACGATGATTACTTTAATTTTAATTTTTTCTCAATATTATCGTACGGCTACGCTTGTGTACGGCTGAAAAATGTCTGTTCCGTTGCCGGTTGACGAGTTAGTACGAGAGTTCGTCAACACCTCGCGGCTGTTTTGGGCATCAACCAACGTTATTCGAAACAACTTATTTTCATCACGGCCAAGTTTGGGATTGACCACCGAACCATTGCCGTCACTTCTCTGACGTCACCTTCCCTGTCGTCGTCCACTATATCGTTCTCGGTGTTTGGACGTGACGCGGATGAACCCTAAACTCATGAAAAAGCACAAGTTTCCGCGGGGCCGTATATGCGCGCAAATGGAAAGAGTCTCGTGCCGCTGTACCGCAGGGTCATATTTAGACTTACTTCTAGAGGGGGGGAGGACTAAAATTTTTTCTTTAATTCAGGCTCAAAATTTACAAATAAAATTGTTGGAAATTTTTATATCAGGTGAATCCTTAATATATGTGGTTTTTTTTTTAATCTAATGTCGGATCTACTTAAAATGGTTTTTTGTGTAGTTCTTTTTTTAACACCTATCTGTGTTTTGAAAGTTTCGCTTGTGTTTTATCTAATTTTTCACTAAGTATGGACTGGGTCTTCAATCAAAATAATATATATTAATTATCGTTATGGGACATATAAACGTTATAAGTAATTGAGCGTTTAACGCTATAAATAATTTAAACGTTATTCAATTTAAGCGTTTAAACATTATACAAATTTAAATGTATAAAAAATTTTCCGTTTACCGTTATTGACAATTAAAACGTTATGAAAAATTTAGCGTTTTGCGTTATTTGAATTAGTGTAAAATTTTAAACGTTTTCAGATGTAGTAATACTATAAAATAAATCATAATTTTTGTTTCTTAATAAAATACCATTACTTATATAAAAATTGTCTTGGTCTAAAAATTTTCGGGGGGGGGGGGGGATAGCCCCCATCGCCCCCCTCAAATACGCCACTGCTGTACCGCCGTCGACTCTGGCCGATTGGCGATTTGCCACGGAAGGCAAAATCCTTCGGACAAGACGTGGATTCGCGCGTTCATCATCCATTCATCCGTTCAAGTACGGTCGTAACAAAATCATATGCAAGTATGTGAGAGTGTGAGAGTTGAACTTGGAATTATTTTTTTTAGTTTTACAAATAAAATTATTTGAACTCAGAAATATTTTTGCACACAATTATTTGAACTTAGAAATTTTTTGCACACAATTATTTGGACTTAGAATATTTTTTGCATACAATTATTTGGACTTAGAATCTCTTTTTTTGATAATTGTTCAGGCTTGGAATTTGTTTACAATCGTTGTTACGCATAATTTGAATTTACTTTTTATTCGAATACCTTATCTTCTACATTGACAACGCTCATATTATATTTTTATTAACATTTTATTTACGTTTTCTATTTTTATTTACAATTTCTATAAGATGTATAAAATGTTTAATAGGAGAGACGTCAGTCGGTGATTGTCGTCAGTAACGATGGGGAAATCGGCGATTGTATCGATCAATACGAGCCGTTTGCTACCAATCCTTCCGAGGATCATGTACGTTTGTACATGATTGTGCCTATAATGTAATGTAATGTAATGTAATGTATAATGTAATGCATTATATGAACTCTAATAAAATTTGTATTTGTATCAAAGTTAAATAATTTTTCTAAACGTTTCGAACATACTATATAATATACTCGTACTTTGTATATAATTTATTAATTACAATGTAAGTGCAGATACGTGTTAAATTGTGTAATTGTGTAAAACGAAATGTCAAATTTTTTGTGCAAATCAAAAATTTATATTTTTCTTTGCTTTCTATTATATTGGATTTGAAGCAGACGGTGACCACAACATTGGGACTACCCAATTAACTTGAGAAGAGTTCGAGGATCTAAGATAATTTCCATCTGGGGTAAATTATATTGTAGAACCGAATCACTGGAATTTTATTTTTATAATCTTTACACTTGATCATAAAAACACGTGTATGAATTTATTATTCTTTCTTTATTTTAAATAATAGAAATTATTATTAATTATTTACTTTTGATATATTTAAAGAAAATGTACTTTGAAAACATGACGACGGCGGAGATTGTCCAGTTGCCAATAGCAAGAAAATTATGTTTTTTTTATTTTTATTATATCATTTTGTACGCATTTAAGAATAATAAATGTTCTAACAAAATTACGAATTGTGAAGTTATTATTTCTTCTACTTTTTATAAAATAATTATTTATTTATTACTTGTAATTATTAATTTATAACTGATTTGATTATGATTTTATTATTTTATAATAATTCGACTTAATTCTTAGACGTATTTACGCTCTAACAAGTATTTATTTATAATGTTTATTAGTTTTTATGATGCAAAAGCATATTTTGTTGTGATAATTTTAATGTTTAATTCCTTCATGGGAATTTGTTTTGGTGCAAAAGTTTAAAAAAAGTTTTTTTTAGTTTTTTAAGTTTATAAAAATTCATGAAAACTAGTCTTAAAATCGTTTTAATTTAATTTAGTGATTACATTTTTTTAAATTATAAGTATTATAAATATTAAGCTTTTCTTGAAATTGTTAAATCTGATTACCCAGTTCTCGAGAGCATTCGTGTTACTAGTACTATTACAAAAACATTTTCAACATTTCCCTAGCCCATCACATATGAGAAAATATTGTTTTCCAAAAAAATTTACCATCATACTGGTTTATTTTTTTTATTTTATATAATACGATTATGCCTGATACACATAAAATAATAACTATTATATTTTGTTACTTTTTTTTTTTTCAATTGGATGTTAAAAACTTATCACATTGGTTTGCAATTTTCGAAATTCAAATAACAGAAGCTGTAAGTATAATTCTCAAAATTAAAAATTAAATTAATTATTTGTATTTAAATATTATATAATATTATATAATATTATATTAAATATTATAATATATTAAAATATTTTTTAAATATTATAATATATTAAAATATTTTTTAAATTTAAATTTTTTAAGTTAAATAAAAAATCGATGTAAAAATGTTATCTGTAAAGTTTTCCTTTTTTAATTAAAAAAATTATCAAAATCCAACAATTCTAAAAGGCGTCATTGATTTTCCTGTAATGTTGATTTTACTTATCGATGTTACTGTTTACAATTATTACAACTATAAAGTGCAATATGATATGAAAATGCCCATTAAAAAAAATAGGAATTTCAGAATTACCTACTTGAATTATGAATCTATAAATTCTATTTGGCGTAAAAAAAAGTAATCAGAGTAAAAGGTAAAAACATCAGTATTATGTAAACTATGTGAAATAAAAAAAAAAAAAATTGATACATAACCATTTTTTCTTATTACTTTTAAACAGTATACTCATATGTATATTAAAAGTATATAATTTTTAAATATATAAATCGCAAAGATTTCACAAGTAAATCAATTTACCAATATGAATATACAGTAATAATCTATGGTACATGATACGATGAATAAACGAATCTTATGTTTAGAATTTTGATACATTGTATTTTCATCAGTGTTATTTACGGTTATATGTGCTATGAAAAAATATTTAATACAAATATATACGGTAAGATTATTGATTATATTAATAAATATGTGCATATTATAGAAATTAATATGATATTGGCCAAAAATTCAATATGGGCTATAATCGTACGTAAATTTGTTTATGGAAATGTATATGTTTATTATGACTATATAAACTCCATCGAAGTAATTATGATATAGTTTTGAATTTTCTAATCTTCAATTTCAAATCGTATTTTTTTCACTCTTAGTTATTTTATTTCCAATAATAGTAAATAGTATTAAACTTCTAGGTGTATTTCAAGACATTTACACTGTTTTCATTTATATTTTCTGTATTTTTGTATATTTTAAGTTCTTAGTTTTTTTTTTTCCATTATAATTTTTCCGGCATCTCTACCAAGATCTACTGGTGGCTGTACTCAAGAAAGTCAAAAAATGAAAATTTGCCTACCGGTTGACGTATATATTATAATCGCGGTACAGATAATAATAAGTCTTGTGCACAGTTAATAAAAGTTATTTTGTGTTAAAATAATAATAAAAGTAGATATCTACCGGGAAACCAGAATAAAAAATACGTTCTATGTATAATAGCTTATGATTGCTAAACAACAGAATATTTATGTGCCTTTATATAGGTACTTATTGTTTTTTGTTTATGTTTAATGTTATTTAAGGTAGTGCGAACGCTTACACGTTTTCAATAACATTTGTAATATACCTAGGTATATATTATGAATATATTATACATCTATCATAGAAAATGATGTATGTAATATAATGTATAATTTTTTTTCCTTTTTTTTAACCAGAGATGTGAGTGATTTTTCTCAACTAATTTTTGTTTTTGCGTTAAGTAGATTTTATAAATTCACTTCTCGTGTGTATGGCCACTAAAAATGTTTGACTAAAACCCTATTGTAAATAACAGTAGCATCATTTCAGTTTTTTCTAAATTTCCCGATTTGGCGGCTCATTTTACCAAGGTGCCGATTAACGTGGATTGAGAGGGACGTCATACCAGTCCAAACATATAATGCTTTGTAATTTCTACATAAATATCCGTATAGTACACGTCTCATTATTCTTATTTACAACATGCTAATGGCTTTATAAAAGATGTATTTTGATTTTGATGATCTACCGATTTTGGAATAACTAAATTCTAGACCGTAGCAAATGCGTGAGTTGCCCCCACCCCTACCAATTGACGCCAGTGGTAAAAAACCGTTGAAAAACGAAAACACTACTGTAAATAGAATATACCCCCCGACTCTCATCATTCTATGAAATAATGCAAGATCATGATTTCGTGGAAAACATTTTACCACTAGGAAACATGATCATAGAAAAATAAAAAATTCTTGTGTAAAAACGACACGTTTAGCATTTTAAACAGTAAAAAAATACACACACACATACACAGATATATATGTATAAATACGTACTATATTCAAAATTATAAATGAGTATGCGAATGACGTGTATTGCACATAATGTATAAAAATACTATATAATCCAGACTATTGACGTTATGTAGTCGAGATTTATTCGACGACCGATAAAACTGTTGGTCTATTTGCATTGCGCGAAAAGGCTTGTGTTAATATATAAAAACATACGTACGTCGTAATTCGAAAAGTTATTGCTGGAATAATGACAGCAAAAAATAACAACAACAATAATAATAAAATCACCGCGATTTACCCTTTCCGATGAGAAAATCAAAAAAAATACCTATTAATAATATTGTTATTTTTTAATTTTTTATTTTTATTTATATAGTTTTCCTGAAAAAATCATCTAAACTTAGGTATAATGTACAAAATGTTTAGCTATTTATAAAAACGATATCAACATAATATATAGCAGATAACTAGGTTAACAAATTAGCGATGTACATTTATAGATTTAAGATGGTGTTACAAGCAATGAACGATCTACAAATAATATTTTCATTGAAGATAATCTAATTTAGGACGTCATGAGGACGACCACGTTTTAGTCTTCGATCGATGGGGCCGACATTTAATACCGTTATAGAATAGACGACGTTTTATTTGGTATTCATTCTGTGCAACGCAAAGAGCTCGGGTGCTAATCAGCAACGGAAAATATATTAACAATGCACGATAATATAATTTACCGTCGAAAACGTTGTTCAAGGCGATCGCGCGTTTACATAATATATTACATTAGCGCTATCGAATAAAATGTATTTACGCGTACCGAACGACTTTACTTAACGCGGTCCGAGGAACACGCGCGGCGCGCGTACACGTGTACACCGGTCACCCGGGTCTAAAGAAATATAAAAAAGAAACATTCGTACACGGACAAATACCTGCAATTGGACACAGTCGGGTTATCGTTGTGTATATGTGCGTCGGAATTACATTAAATAACAATTATTACGTGACAAAATTCGATTATCCCAGTCGAGCGCGAAAACAACAGTCTAGCGCACAGCAGCAGCCGTATGTTGTATCAAGACCGATGCGTAGATTCGTACAAAACGTTATGGAAAATACCATACCACGTTTGGAACTGGGAATTTGGTCGACATAGGTAATATGTCACGTAG
This sequence comes from Sipha flava, assembly GCF_003268045.1. NCBI lineage: Eukaryota > Metazoa > Arthropoda > Insecta > Hemiptera > Aphididae > Sipha > Sipha flava. The sequence goes on from NW_020272911.1 coordinate 20,911, forward strand.
TTCGCGTAGTTCACCGAGAAAAATATAAAAGAAAACGATCCGCCGGACAGTAATATTGCTGTTGGGGGGGGGGGGGAGCGAACGGGAGTGCGATGTTCGACGCTTGGTAACGCCAAAATAACCTAACTTAACGCCGTAGATGAATCAAAGTGTAGAGCTCACTCGCGTGTGCTTTTACGTTGCACCGAGTGTAGCCTTCCTCGCAGTGCGCGCGTGTTCGGGATTCATTAAAAGCGTACGGAAAAAAACGTCAAGGAGGACACAGCGCGGCGTATCGATTCGGTGACAGTAGCTGAATACGTGTTACGAAAAAAACATTGCACGGTCTCACGTCCTCTTACTTACACTTATATGTGCATTGCACAGGGTGAAGGATTTATCAACACGTCCTGCGTCCGCGGTGATCAAGATACGTAATTATAAGTACGTTCGTGTTAACCATGCATGTTCCGTATTGGTTTGTGAATTACGGTTTCAATTCGACTTCGAACTATAAAATACTCGATACAACGGTATAAAACGGTTAAAACGTTCGAAAACCTCGACGGCGTTTGAATATATATTAATTTTTATAATTTATTTACACGCGCGAAGGATAATGGAACATTACGAGAAAACTCTAGCAAAAGGACGGATGGTGTTAAAAACCCTCGACGATTGGATGCGATACCCGGATCGCGTACAATCGGAATACATTGGCACGGTGAAAGGCGAACGGTCGGAGAAGAAAATACAAAAAAAAAAAAAACAACCTCCGGCCGACCGGTGCACTGCAGGCTGAGGGGGAATGGCAACGTCGCGTTTGCCGCCCGCGCGCGTACCCGGTCGGCTACATAAAAAAAAATAATAAAAATAAAAAAACCGTGCGCGCCGCCGTGCATGACTTGCGCGACGTCGGTTGCACACGCACGCACATCCGCCCGTCCAAATGTGTTTTTTATGTTCAGTCTTTTTTTTTCCGTCCTGTCCTTTTTTTTCCCCCGACCAACCTTGAACACACACACGCGCGCGCGGTGGCCTACGAACCCGTCGCAATCTTTCGAGTCCCCCTCTACGAATACGCGCGCGCGCGTTATTCCATCGTCGACGTTTGTACGCTGCTCCACTGTACACGGGCGACATAATAGTAATGGGGAAAAAAAAAAATAAAATAAAATACTCGAGTAATTATTATTATTTTCCTTTCCCGAAACTCGATAGACGCGATCCACGTCCGCGTTATTTTATTATTATCGTCATCAGCATTGTTCGCGTATCCAAGCACCGTACGTTTACACGCGCATACGTATGAATCATGTGACCAAAACACGTACACACGCGCACGCACGGCGTATACTCACACGCACGCGCGCGAGCGCGGACGCCAATACTTCGCCCCGTCTCTCTCCGCCGACGAGTACGTGCGCCGCGACAGGGTTTCCCAAACACGGAGGCCGAATACATATTTTATGTATCGTCCACTCCGTTCGTTTCATCGCATTACAACACAACGGGAAACGAAGCGAACTTCGCACGCCGAATTCAGAGTGAAACACTAGCTGTACCATACGCGAGATCCGATACATGTCAAAATGAAATGATAATAATACGAATTAATTCAAAATTAATCCATGGCCAACACGTAGTCTTGTAATTGCGTTGAATCGTTTTCGTTCATACGATAACAACAATGCGTATTGTTTTCGGTTGTCGCACGACGATTACGAAAATCTTAGATCTCCTATCTGGAGTTTATTTGGTTATTTGCATCTCCTGTACCGCTGCTTAATCTGGCACAGGCCTTCTGTTTTTCATCGATGATCAGATAAAATCTAAGAATTGGTACTCGAATACTGCAGTGGATAAACGAATACAATTTATTTTACGAACGTTCGAGAAAAAACACTTAACCACCATATTATTTACATGAAGGTAAAACTGTTGTGGCGAGACTTGTAATAATATCGTTTAAAAGTCTTGTACAAAAGTCAGTACAGGTTCACGGATATACCTTCTCCGGATTATAGGTATTATATTCAATATAACTTTTTACAATAAATTGAAAACAAATTTTCCAGAAAATATCGATTTCATCATCCTTGTATTTATTTTCATCCACCCCGCCTACCTGATTGAAATATGTTGCCAATAGCCTTCATTTTATCCATCTTCTGCACGCCGCTATTTTCTGGCGGTAGTCGAACGCATGCGGCTATGTGATGTTTGAAATACAATTAATATATCATAAATAGTATTATTCAAATAAAATATTGTATTTCCTTCAACAAAACAATCAGTTTTTATCGATAACAAAATTTCAGACAAGATTTTATTATATATTTTTATTTGAAGGATGTACAGGATATAACATTCTTCATTACGTTTTTTTTTTTGTTCTTTTTTTTGAAGAAATTATTAATTTTAGTTATTGAAAAAAATATTATATCCATATAAGTCGTACAAATATTATTATCATAAACGTATAATAAAATAATATCATTAAAACAATCTATTTTAAACATGGTGAATAACTTGATTAAAATTTAAATTGTTTAAAAATTAAAATATAAAAAAAACAAAAGTATTTAGAAAATATTCGTGCACTTTAGTCCATATTTTGTAATTGATTGTGATCACTTAATTTTAATAGTTTTTTCTATAATGATTTCTTACTAGACATAAAGAAATAATATAAGCGATATCATCTTATATAATAATAGTATTATACGATAAAATAAACTTAAAAAATAATAAATAATAATAATTAAGCGATTTTACAATTTAGTGATATAAATATAGTTTTCTTAAATCTTGTTCTTCTTATTGTAAGTTTTGGATTTCAAGACAATCCCTAAAAACAAATTTTCCGCCATCTTTCTCTATTTTCTTTATGTTTTTTCTATTTATTCATAAATGTATAATAGTAAAATGTAATACATTATAAATACATATAGTCTTACATTGTTGAATACAAGGCTATATAAAAGGCGGGGGATATATCCATGGTGCTTCTCCCATAGCGTATATATATATATATTTTATTCGTCGTGAATGATGTAGAGTATTTTCTCTCGGACGGAGGGACCGATCACACCATTCACCCTCTACCAAATACATCCTCCATACGTTACCCTTCCATGTTAATTCGTCAGTAAACTCACAATATTCACTTGTTTTAGCATTAGTCACACGTCATTTTGTAACATAATATTATACCAGTATATCTTATTAATAAGTACACGCTGTATACATGTATAAAAATGGCTAAATTTTTTCAGTGTAAGATGAACTAATACAATACAAGTTATTCATTAAAATATGTACCTACGTATGTAATTAACAAATCTCTGTTTAATTTAAATATATGTTTTATATGCAAAAATGAAATATGTAAATTGATAATACGCAGTAAAATTTATAAAACTATGTATCTATATGTAGTCGACATGGGACCATAGAACAATTAATACATACAAGATATAATAAATATAATAATTCATAATAAATTATAATCCATTATAACTCATTAGTTTGGATAAGTGTAATAAGTGGATAAATGTGATAACGCGTGTTCTTAACTACTTCTTGATATTACGCGTTTTTAAAGAATCCAATAAGACTTAAAAATGATTGCGATATATTCAGAAAATATATTTAAAAATGTATTATGAAATATTGTGACGAGAGGAAACAAATGCAATAAGGTTGTAATGGAAATGAACGTTGAAGAGAAAAGAGGAAGAGGAAGACCAAAAAAAAGAGATGGTTGGATACGATTGAGAATGATATGGGGTTCGTTAATGTGTGCGTAGGGGATGTAGAAAATCGAGACGAGTGGAGGTTTAGAACAAGGGTGGCCGATCCCAAATAGTTGGGAGAAAGGCAAAGGAGAAGAAAAAGAAGTATTCTGAATATGAAAATAAACATTCTTAAATAAGATTATTTGTTAAATTGCTAGTTTTATTTCGATTTTTTTCATTATTGAAGAAGAATTACCGAAAATAAAACGTAATTAAAATGTCTGCGTGAACGATGAAAAAAATAAGTTGATAAATCCTTGTGTAGGTTACTCCTATCCCTGGGTATTATAAATATTAATATTAATTTCAATAATAATGTATCTGGCAGTTATAATATGTAATATGTATGATGGAATACCGCTAGGCAAATATTATTACAATAGCGCTTATTTTAGTGATATCTAAATGGCTACATAATAATTTTTATAATTTAATCTATAACAATCTTTCAACAAGTCATGTAAATACTTCATACACGTCAACTATGACAAATAAATCTCATATAAATGATACAGCTTTTTTTTTTTCAATCAGTTTTTCTCGGTTATTAGGAAAAAATGTTGAGATAATACAAAAATTACTTCTCGAAACCATCAACTTGATACAATGAAACGTCAAAAACGTATAGACAGGTATAAAAAAACACATTATGATAAAAAACAATAACTTTCTCACTTTACTATGAATCTAAAATAAGTTGTCAATTAGTTAAACTGCAGGAAATATGTACACAATGCATTGCATGTGCATGCAAAAGTAGTAATTATAACACTATTTTCTATAGGTGTAGTTAATTAAATGACTTATTTAATAATTCAAAAAATATGTTGATACAGAAGGGAGAAAAATAATAAACAAGATGGAAAGAGCATATGGCAGATAATTATTGGCTGGATTGATGAAGAGTAAGGCAAGGGAATTCAAGGGGTTAATGGATTAAGATATTCCTCGTACTTGTTTGAAAATGGTTATAGTCGGTGGATTTTGAGGGTCCGCAGGCAGCTACAGATTAGGATATCAATGAACGTTTAGAATGATAAATTATAATTTATTATATATAATACTCAGTCGTGATTCGCCGCCATCATATATCCGGGTTTCTAAGAACTTGAAAACTACAACGAAAACCTCGTCCGTACAATGTGAAATCGAAATGAAACGACAAACATTTGATATGATACAGTTGTTACTGTACTGTTACTGTACCAGTTCGACACTCGTGATAATAATTAATAATGATTGGGCGCACATTGAATACGTACCAAGCAGGAAAATCGATTTTGTCCGTGTGCATACGTCAAGTTTATCCTAGGCCATCGCTTATATTGACTTCCCTCCTTGGACATATCTCGGTCTTTGAGCTTGAATATAAAGACAATAAATTCGACACTATCTGCACCGAAAGTAAAACTTAATTTCTCGCTGAACAGCTCGGTGACTGCCAGGCTCCTCAAAGTGTGACTGTGAAAGGATTATCTTTGTCCTGAGAAGTTCTTTTCTCTTCTATACCTACGCGTTAATGACACAGGTCCTTTGACTAAACCATGTTATTTTTAAAAGCTGACGGTAAAAATATATTTTCAAAAGCTTATAGTAAAAACGTTTTTCCAGCTGATATCTTTATTTTATTTTGTACTTTTATTTATACTTAACAATATATAACTTAATTAGATTTTATAACCATTGTAGTAAATTTGCTTTTTCTAATTTGAACAATAATCAGTTGTATGATAAGACTATATAATAAACAAAAATATATTTGATACTTTGAATAAAATCACGTTAGAAACATAAAAATTATTAAATACTATTAATGAGCAATATTGTTGCATCGAACGTAATAATAAAGATCGTATAATAGAATAGTATTAATTATAACTTTAGAAATTTAAAATAGCATAATTAATTTACATGTTATCTTGGTACCGTAATATGTTATAAAAATAATTCAACGATTATTTTTTTATCTTATCTGAGTTAAATTTTTTTTGTATTTTTTATACAAGTGCTTTATATACTGCAAAAAGGAAATTTATTATTTGACAATGATAATAAATACTATTGATAACTATTTCCTTATATAACCCTAAACTTATCTATGTTTTGCCTTAACTTAAATCGAATTAGTTTTTACTATGAACGTAAGCATAAATCATTATTGGAATGCATTTTGCGTACCGACAAACAATATGTATGATTGGTATATTGAACAAATAAATATTACTTTTCAAAAAGATACCTATTATATATATCATGGTATCAGTGGCGCCGAGCACATACTTTTATGGGGTAGTTCGCCCCTTCATTCAACTATGGTGGTGGGTGTCTGGGTGTTTGGGTGGGTGTGAGGTGGGTTGGGTGGATAAATTTACACTCTAGTTAGTAAATCTTAGGAATGTAAAAACTAAGTGACTGTCGATCTGTTGATGGTAGAATACTATGATGCGATAGAGCAATTCGCCTATCAATACATGTCTTTATACCATATTAAGTATAAAGACGTACATTGACATTTATATGTAGATCGCACACATGATGAAGCTAAACGCCTCTTAATTCTCAGTGTTTAAAAGTAATTATACAACATGCAAATACATCTTTTAAACATTTTAAGATAGTTACTTAAATTACCAATAGCCCTGTGAAACATTTTTGAAACAACTTTTTTTAAATTACAATTGTTTAAAAAATAAAATAAACTGTTTTTTGTTTTACATTTCTTTAATTTTAATAACGTATTTAATATTTAAATAATTAAACTTATATTTATATACGCTTCAAATTAATATTAATTGTTTTTTCTAAAACCACTATGAAATAGGTAAGCAATAAGTAAGGTAAATAGGTAATAATTTATACCTAATTTATAATTATTATTTTCAGTCTGTATGGTTTGATTTATGATAAAATATGAGGCATTTTACTCGATTATAATTTATATTATTATTATGTGTTGTTTTAAGCGCCACATTTAACAATAAATAAAATCATATTCTAAAATTAACTTAATAGTGTGGGATGTCAGTTATAACCCCCTACCCCCCCCTGGATACTCCACTGTTGAATAGTACCTACTTAATAGATGACATTGGAGTGATAAATTGCGAGCGAAGCTAGCGACTTTATGATGGTTAAATTTACAATATAATCATTCAATCATGTAACCTGTCATTATTTTGCTCTGACTTTTTGGGTGGTGGTATTAACAAATTTTTGTACTTAGCCCCACCAAATAAAATACAATTTGGTGCCACTGTATGGCATTATACGCGTAGTAGATACTATGTATACGTAATTGTTATAATATTTTAGATTGCAATCAGAATAACTAACAACCCAATCAGGCCCGGTGAGAGGTCGGGGCAGGGAGGGCTAGCAACGGGACCTAACATCTGAGAGGCCTGTCGCCTTGCACTTTTATACAAAATTATTTTATAATCTCATTTTCCGTAGCATAAGATGCAAATTTGAATATTTTTATTGTATAGTATTAGTATTGTATATTTATAACCGATCATCCGAGGCCCTTAAAAGTTCTCGCCGACCTTGATCCCAGTAACACGGTAACATCGCAATATTTGTAATTTGTACATAATTATTGACTTTTGATACTTTGAAAATCCATGAGTTGCTATAGTTACATTCGTTTGTGTCACTGGAACCATCGAATATTGTCAACATAAATTTCATAACATTATTATGACTTCCATGGAATGTTAATAATTCATTTTTTGTTTGTTCCTACTCGAACAACTTTATTTCGAATTTATTCAACAAATCAATTGCGGGAAATAAATTTTAAAATAAAATTGTTTTAAAGTTATGACAACAAAAAAGTATAACTAAAAATAACCTTCAACATTTAGTTTTGTGCATGTCGCGTCAAAAATATGCCTAGGCTATTTTTATATATTGTGCCCGTCCACTACCACATACCACTGTCGTTACTCGTTAAACCTTCAATGATAATTAAGTTACTGCACCTTCAACTATCATTGTGTGCTTGTTGTTTGAAGTGCAATACTGTTATTTTTTCGAGAACCATATAATAAAGACTGACGATTTCCTATGTTATACAAACGTAGTTATAATTTTATTTGTACAACAATCGTAATGGCAAGCTGAAATACTTAAAAATAAGGATAAGCTCAAGGATAAGATGTTAAGTACATTTAATCGTAAAGTCACTGAAATCATAGAGTTTTCTGTGTTAAATTATACTACTTTTCAACATAATGTTTAATGAGTTATGAAATTGTTTAACAGAAGTAGTTCGAATGTTGTTAAAGAGTTTAGTCATTTAGTGTGTAGGCTAGTGGATTGTTGGTTATAGTTCGACCTCAAGTTATTGATACCGTAATACTATATGCTAAAATATTATTTTATCGGTCGAGATAATCCGCTAAAATAGAATTATTCAGGATAGGCAATAGCTCACGGTTATATTATGGTCGTTGCCTATGCATTTTAAAACGTCCATAGCATTTGAATTTAAATGATAACATTTGAAAAATGCAGGTAGATGTATGAGACCGTACAATATTCGTATTACACGCAAAATAATATGAACAATAAATTGGTCGCCGTGATCCGGCAGCATAGAATGTAAACACGATCAATCAACACGATTTTTGGTGCAAAGTTAAACGTGCGCCGTCGGGTAACTTTGGACCGCAACCCCAAAGAGTCACCTTCAATATTCTCGTAAAAGTACGTCGAGTTCAACGGCACTTCGGTGAGCCCGTACGAAGGACACCTTGGCGTCACGAAAAAATAAGGACACGACCTCACGCGTACACACGTTTACCCGTAGATGCTTCGGCGTTCGTGCGGTATTGAAAATCATAATCGAACCGAATCCGCGACAGTGATGGTCACCGCACATCATATTTTAACATAAAAAGTATGTGGCACTAGTGCCCCCCATAGGTGCAAATAGGGTAATAGATTTTGAGCCAACTTGAATTATTTTTTTTTTTTTAATAATATATTTAATATATTTAATTCTAGTAACAAGAAGATATAAATAGTATACAGTATATGTGAAATTTTACTAGAAGTTACTCCACACTGAGGTAAAACCTCGTGTCGTGGAGTTAGAGTACTTATTAGTCAGTGCCAAAATACAGTTGATTTATAATAATAATAATAATAATAATAATAATTAATGATAATAATAAAAAGAGAAAAAATCAAAACAGAGTTCATCTTAAAGTAGTTGTATATAATAGGAAATTTGTAAATGGTAAAAAATATAATATATAAAGGAAAAAATCACATTTTAGTATTATAAATATTTACAGATTATTGTAGAACCAATGTTTTACTTTTAATTTAAAATTTGAATAATTATGACCAACTAGTAATTCCTTTGGAATTGTATTAAGAAACCTTAATCCAATCTGTAAGAAAGATATTGATGTTTTTTTGGTATTGACAAATGGTATTTCGTGATTTTTTTGTTCTTAAGTTATATCTTTGATTTTTAATGTTGAACAAATTATTTTTGTAAATAAAATATATTGCCTGTTTTTTATATAGATTGTCTATATCAAGTACTCTTAATAATTTAAATAAATCACACGAAGGAAAGGTTTTTGGTTTTTATAAAATTATTTTTATTAAATATTTTTGTCTAAATAATAACTTATATTTTCAACTGGAATTGCATCCACCCCAAGCTATTAAACCATATTGAATTATTGATTGAACCATTGCAAAGTATGTAATTCGGATAATGTTTTTATAATGTTATAGTTATAATGTCAACCCAGTTTGTATGTTTAATTATATGATTTAACTTATTATAATTAATTAGATTACATATAATATTATCTGTATTTATATTTTTGTTAATTGTGTTTAAATTATAATCTATTAGCTGTGTAATAATGGGATAGTGGTCTGTTATTAATGAGTCGATAAGGGATACGTGTGTGGAAATCGGTGAATGAGTATTGGTATTAATATTAGTAAAAACTTGGTCTATACAAGTATTTGATCCGGGCGTGTAGCAATATTTACATGGGATGTAAAATTTTGTGAGTTTAATATATCTAAATATTTTTCTGTATTATGAGAGGTATCAAGTATGTTAATGTTTATCACCTATAATAATTATTTTAGTATTCTTGTTTGTATTGACTAAGTTTGTAATTACAGTATTGAATTATAATAGGAAGTTATTAATATTACCATTAGGAGATCTGTATATCTACAGAATACCATATTTATGACTATTGTAGTCTATTAACGTAAATAAGCAATTAGTATCTTGAATAATTAATTCTGTTGTATTATGAATTATATGATTATTTATAAGCATTACAATACCATCGGATTTACACACATTGATTTTTGTAGTGTTTATGTAAAAGCCCTTGCAGAAAAGAATATGTTCAGAGTTGAAGTCATTACCTAACCATGCTTCTGACGTAATTATAATATGACATTTTTCCTTTAATGAGGTATAAAGATGTTCTAAATCATTTAGATGCTTGTTTATACTTCTAATATTTGTGTATAATATATTAAGGCTGTTATTGTGTTTAGATAATTGTTAATTTATATCATCAATGGTTAGTATTGGGGTTATATCGTTTTCTAGAATTTCAAAAAGCTTATTTATTGAAGCCATAATTAGTTAACAGTGTGATTAATACCGTAGATTATATAATTATGAATAATATTTTTAGTTGTATAATCAGAACAGTTGTGATTAAAGTCTCTATATGATAATAAGCTATTAGAGTAATTAATGAGAGTGTACTCATTAAGATTAAAAATATACATACCTTTTTAAAATAATTATAAAGATGTTGACGTTGATATCACATTTTCTCTAGGTCTTCAGGTGTTCTTATGCATATTGTTTTTGCATTTTCTTCTTTTTTCACTAGAATGTTGCCATTGTTAATCCATACGAATTTGAATTTTTTATCTTTTCCAGTTGCTCTCGCCTGTTTAAATAGGATTCGACGATCTTTTGTTAGCCTTTCATTGATATATACTTTGATTTCGTTAGACCAAGTATTATGAAAAATATTTGCCGTGAGTTTGGAAGTTTTGCTATTTCGAATAATATTTCTTTTCATCTCGTTATTTTAAAGTTTGGCTACAATGATACTGTTCTTAGCATTGGTGATATAAATTATATTTGCTTCTATGACGTTGACAGTTGTGTTTGTTTTTAATCTGATTTGTTTTATGATTTCAGAACAGTTTTCATATGTGGTTTGAGGTATTCCGGTTATATCGATGTAGTTATTTAAATTGGATTGTTCGATATTGTCGATTTTAAGTTTGAGTAACGAAACTTCACTTGATAAATATTTATTTTCTTTCAACAGATTTAATAAGTTCATCGATTTTAGTTTCCACTTTGACTACTGGTGGATTTTTGGTAATAATTAATTCTGCTGTTTTGCAGTCAACGCAGACAAATTTGCTTTTATTTAACTTAGATAGTTTTTAAAGTTAGATTCAGAGATGCCTGTACAGTAAAAGTGCAATATATTTTTGCAAACACTACCTACATATAAGTGTATCCTCGTTGTGGGTTAGAGATTCCGAACATTTGGCACATTCTTCATTCATAATAATAGCATATAATTCGAAATTATACTATTTAATTATAATTTAATTTAATATAATAATTAGAACGATTTATGAAAACGAGATAAGGGAGTCGGCGTATATTCGACTGTATCGGACAATGTCTGAAAAGTAACTGATTTACTGCAATGCGTCTTTTTTTTTGTATGTGATACTATTGTGAGTTAAGCATGCAAGTGTGCAGTATATCATGTATAATATGGAATATTTATGGGGGTCTAAATCTTGGTCCGAGGGGGGGGGGGGCTGAGCCCCACCCCAGAGATAATTGAATGCTACCCAGTGGCGGATGATCGTGCCACTAACCAACACATTCTCATAACGACCGTAATGACAGGAATTGATTTTCCCTGTATGTTCCTCCGCAGAAGAACACCATTATCTATGCACTACGATAGTAGGCAATTTTATCGAAGTAACACCTAATGAAAATCACTTAAAACATATTCTGGGTCACCACGTTAAGGGCTACAGCCACTTGTGACACGATGCAGGTACAAAAAAGCGCATCCTGTCCCCGCGGGCCGTACTCATTCATCTTACGCAAGTTCAGTTCGACACATCGATCCGTGCACTGCTTTGTCGATCTATAGTATAATATATACGAATCACAACACACGTCTAATTATCATAACGTTAAAGTCGAACTTTACACAAACATATTGCACGCATATAAATACAGTCGACCAACACGCGAAGAGAGTAGTGTACTATAACCCGCCATGGCAGTGTAGGGCAATCGCGTCGATCATGAACATGTATTTTTATGTATTTTATTTTCGGTGTGTGTTACGCATTTTATTTTATTTTCACATATCTACGTCAATCGGCTTTTAACAATGGTGTGTTGATACAATTGATAAAACAACAATCGCAAAATGCTTTTAAATAATAACAACGTAATACTTATATAAATAAATAATATTCATATTACGTTATCGTCGTTATTTACGAAATTATTCGGCACAGATATATTATGTACGTGTACAAATGCGTTCGCATATAAGTGCTATTAGTTAGTAACCAGATATTTTACCATATATGTATAATATACATAACATTTTTATTTATGGATTTTGTATCGCTTCAGATTAGTGTTTTAGATTATTCTTGTATAAACTAGGAAATTAAATATCTAAAACGAAAATCACGGTCGAAATCGTACCCACAACATTAAACTGCTGTGAAAGGGTAAAAAAACTTTGTAATTTTAAATATTATTTTTCATTTTTACGAATAAACTAAGTAAATTTTACCAGACAGTAGTATGATAAAATTCACCGTGCTCTTTATACGGCATCACAAAATAAAATATTATGTAGTAAGTATAGTAGTAGATGTACTATATTATGCATTTGTTTTTTTTTCGAATAAAATCACGAAAAGAAAATACTTGAACGTTGGTATAATCAAAAAAAAAAAAAACATTGTTAATATAATTTATAATACAAGTCATGAGATTACAAATTACATAATATTGTATACCTTGAAATATTTTTTTAAACAACGAAAATAATATTATACCACAAACGAGTACATTTCTTGGTAATCTCTATAAACCTTAAAGTTATTGATGCTATGTACTACACTGAATAGATTAATATATTATGTTGATTTAAGTATTTAACATTCAAGCGTTTCGTTTCATATCATATGGTGAAATCAACTGCAAAATGTAATAAGATAACTAAATATACAATACTGCTATCAATGCTATCACGGACTAATACATAGCTAGTGTGTAAAATAACAAGTAAGAAGTGAATTATAATATTATATAATTATAAAATTTACATTTTTTTCTATAATTTTATAACAGATATAGAAGATATTGATACGCCTACACGACAAGATGATGTATAATATATTATTATCTTAGTTCGTGACTACTACGCAGATAGTGATAACGGCAGGAAACAAAATTTAATATTTAATAGAGGTATATTAACGTAAGTAGGTATACGATGGAAAGTGTACTTAATAGTGTTGGTTAATTTGTGTGCGAACTTTCTCTGGTAGAAACCGCTGCTATTGTACTAATATCAACTATATATCGAGACTTTCTCTTGTCATATCGTATATTTATATATATATGTTTATATTACATTATACTACTTCAACCGAACGCCACACGCCGTGCAAGTGTGTATAATAATGTAATACCATACGCATTTGTATTACAAAACATCAAAATAATTTATAATGCTTCACCGTTTTAGTCGTTAACATTTTTATTTTTTTCTAACGATAATTATTACCATTATTATGGCAACGAAATTCCATAAAAGCTCCTTTTTCAGAAATTTCAATAGCTTATAATAACCACAGAACAATAGACGTATTCATCATCATGGTACTAACCCGAAGGTTATAAATTCTTAAGTTTAATACTAAATATAGTATTTTAAGACAAATATGTAAATATGCACTTACGGATACCTAATTACAATTGATCACGAATAATAATTTATAAAAAAAATAAGTCCTCTGATTACATTAGAATATTAAAACACATACCTATATTTTATTAACTGAAAACGCAGTTCGTTCAAAAAGTTTTAAATAATTTTTTCATTCAAATGTATGTATAAATCTATAAGTATTTATAAAACAATTTAAAAAAGGTTTTTATACTGCTACGCATTAATTTTAATGTTTGAATTTAGATACTTAATTTCAAATAAAAATATTTTAAATGATTAATTTCTTAATTAATACATGTTTTGAGTATAAGCTCAACAATTTTCCTTTAAATATTCCATATAAAATATATCTAATCTACATAAATGAGACTACGATCAAAGAGTAGGTTATAGATGTAAGTTTAGTACAATTTCATAATTAATACGTTATGGCAAATAATAATTAAGAGAAAAATATATTATAATTGTATGTTACAAACAAACCTTAGTTAATTTTATATCACTGCTACTAAATTTATTTATCACCTGAGAAAAAAAAATTTGCAATGAATGTTCACTGGTTACGCCATTTATCATCCTTTAATAAATAATATACTATAACTATTATTAATTATAATGTGAAATATTTCATCGGACAATTTCCATAGTATTAATTATCTCCTAGTTCCTCTAACAAGTTGTAGATCAATCTACTAAGTCACTAAACGTAATAAAACTATCTAAATTATATACTTAAAAAACGTTTTAATTTCATACTAATAATATAAGACACATAAAGGCGAAAATATTGAATCCTCTATTAAATCAATACACTGTAACACTGCAGATGAAATATTTTCTGCTGGAAACATACGGCAATAATAAAACCACTACTAACATACGAAGATATCTTGTAGACTTAAATAAAAATTAAAATGCTGCACAGACAATATAAAATACATTTCTCTAAATACCTTGACGATTCCCTTCGTTTATGAGTTGTACTCGTAATATACTAATAATGTGTTATAAATGGGTCGCGTTTGTAATTTATTTTCACTTAATATTATTGTTTCCATCATTAACTCAGGGGGGAGTATAATGACAGTCGGTGCCAGTAATATATGATACATGTAATTATGACAGTAATGCGTAATTTTGAAAAATATTTGGATCGGATGCGGGTAGTGTTCAGCTTCCTTAATTTATTTTGTCAAGGCTAATAATCTTGAATTATATTATCCTTTCCTTTTCATACTCCATGTGAATTTTTAAATAATTATTTTTTTTCATAATCAGTTTCTCCTATGCAGGAACCAACCAATGGAAAAGATGATCACCAACTTCCCGGGGAAATTGCTCAATCGCTGCCGCAGTGATAATGTGACAGTCACGCCGACATTCCCGTGTTCATCAATCTTCTCCAAGACCTCATCCATCGTATGAAGGACCTCATTCTCAGTTGTTGTTTTCGGGACTTTATCCTTAACTGTGGCATTTAGAACTTCATCCTTAATCGTCGTCTTCAGGATCATTTTCATCTTTATCTGTCGTTCTCTATACTTCATCCTCTACCACTAACGTAATCCTTGATGATCACCATAGTAACCACCAACTTGAGGCCAACAGCCCGAGTGGGCAGGTCTTTCGGCTGATCGTCTGGCAAGCGAATTTTACAAAACACCAATAAATCATAAATTTGATCACTTGTTAGAAGATCAAATCTATTTAGTCAATAGAACTTCAGTTTTTCGTATACTAAATTAATTATTGTACATTCACGAATAGAAACATATTATCATTTCACCTCAAGGTAATAAACACCGTTTTCGACACAAGGGCATTCATCTGAAGAATATTTTATAGGTTCTTGTCGATAGTCCTTTGCGACGCATCAACCACTGTTCATCTTGTGTTCATACATTTTCATATATTTTATTTATTCTAAAACTATGTCAGTTATTTATCCAATTCAATTAAACTATCCCCACGGTTATTTATATAAGCTTATGTGTACTGAATTTTAACATTAAATGTTACAAGCGGTGATTCGAAGATCGAAAGTCGAAACGTAACAACTAACTACAAGCTTTTAGTGTTAATGGATACAATATTCAACGAATTATTATATCTGTGATCTATCATACAATATAGACTATATACGAGAATATCTATCGGTAAACGACGATAACTGCGAAAAATATACGAGTAATGCATGTTCGGCAAACGTTATCAAGTATTGTATATGTTATTGTCCCGTTTTTTTTTTTTTTTGGATAATACGAGTAGGCGACGACTCTTTCGATATTAAATAAGAATAATGTATAAATCACTGAAAAAATTTAATAGAGTTATTAGTTTCGAATTCATCTTTTAATTTAAAATCAATGTTAAACATTAATTTATAGTTTCGACTACATTATCTAAGTTCATCTTACATTTTTTATTAATTTAGGTTTTTGTTAATAAGCTACAATGTTGTATAACTTAATCCAATTATCCAATTTAAATAAATAAATATAATAAAAAAAATAAAAAACGAAAGTAAAATACATTTTCTATTATCGCGTGAACACTATAATTTATCAGAAATACTTCTAATTTTGCGTAGGTATAAAATATTATATTAGGACAATATCTTGTATCAAACAAGCAGGCCCGCATTTAAGAGAGGGCATTGGCTACAACTGCCTCGGGCGCCAAAATTTTGTGGTCGGAAATTTACTCACTTGTGAATTATTGAACTTTTAAAATTATTTTGAAATTATTATTTTTTTTTGTTTTTAATAACAGTGTCATAAATTAATGTTAATGTATTTAATTTATTAATATATATGTATTTATAGCAATATAACTATCAACGATCCAGAATATTATTAATATTCCTAATATTAGTTCCTAAATTTGTTGTGATAATGTCAATAAACAAAAATTATTTATAATAATACGGTATTTATCAATACGGATATTTTATCGCGTGCGGCGTATATATAAACTATACATTGCAAGTACCTACACATTTTTACGCATCACGTAAATAAAATGTTAGTTAATATAATGTTTAACTAAATGTAGATACATATAAAATGTTATTAAATGATAAAACGTCGACTAAACTTTTCTCCCAAAGAAGTCATTATTGAGTGAAAAAGTGATGATAGACTAATCATTGCACTTATATATAAAATAAATAGGGCAGAATGCAAAATTACAATTGTATTTGAAAATTATTAGATTTTAAGAGATTACCATAATGAGCACTAATCTAAGATGTCATATGAAATACTTTCGTAAAATCCAACTTTCTCCAAAATAACTCTTTATTATGCGTAATTAATCTCGAGTATTACATGGGATCTACAGATAATTTATGTTTCTGAACCTGCAACGCTTTAAAAAAATAAAATAAAAATATAATCGTCAATCATTCGTTATATCATACGTATATAATATGTACTATATATATACACTCTCATGTTAAAAATGTTACACCCAAATATATATACTGTTCCTAGAATTCTTCCGGGGCGAAGAGAAAAAAAAATGCTAAAAATACATGGTGTATTTATAAATAAGTGTATGTGTAGGTATCGACTTTCTTTACTCATACATTTGTATAAATGCATATTATATACATTGCGATTTGTAATTCAGCTAAAGCAGACGCTTATCATTATCAAATTTACATTTTTTAAACACACGAATTAATATGTTTATTAATGTTTCATCATGAGCATTTTTTTTTTGTTGAATCTGTTATGTATATTTTTAACCGTGCAGTTTGTTTTTAATATGTATAGCATAATTTACGAATAACTCAATCATGTTGCACGGAACTTTGATGATGAATGTCGACCGAACTATTAAGATAAACCTAAATAAATTAAAACATTCCAGGTTTGAAGTTATAAAAATGATATGTTATGAAATGATAATGGATCAAAAATGATTAAACACGTGAGAAAAATCTAATCGTACCAAAACGCGTGGGAGCAATCTCGCAGTTAGTAAATCATCAATTACATAGGTTTTAATAAATTATACACTGATCACGGTGGAAAATGGTGATTTTCAATCGCTGCAGAATGCGCTTCAGGAGTGCTCATGTAACGATTACGAAAAAACCGAATCGTCATGCATGCGACGTACATCCTTTGAGGTAAACTTTTACTCGTGTACTTCTATAAATATATTATTCACAGTCGGTGCGAGCGGTGCGAGATTTACAGCCCTGTTCCAGGCGAGATCGCGTCCCCCTCTCGGTGAACCGCGGTCGCAAAGGAATCCGTTCAGCGCGAAAGGCGCGCGCGCGTCCTTTTCTCGTTTTTCGCCCCTCCGCGGCCGCGGTGAGCCTGCGCCCGTTGCACCGCACGTGCACCCAAGACGAAACGATTGTAACGTCCCAATTGCGCGCACAAAATGTTTCCGCGGTGTCCGGTACACTGCACACGTGTTTGCGGACATGAGGAGCCGACCGCCGGCGGTCGCTGTCGCGAAAACGTATCCGAATCGCGATGGATTTCACGATTTCACCGTTGCATGAACACGGTTTCGGAAAAAAATGTTTTCGTTTTATACGCGACAACCGGGACAGCGATTCGTTACGAACGGTGAAATAGCTGCACCGTACGACACGCGTGCATACGTACACATTTGTATAAAAGCTGTGGAGGCCGAAAAGGGGTTCTCGCGTGGCGACGGTGTGCGTACGCAATGTACACGCTTCAGGCGTGCGCGTATTGATCGCCTCCGCCACCGCGGCGCCTGCGGTGCGTACACGACCCTCGGTGGCGTCCGCCGTTAACCCCCGTTAACCCACCCCTTGCCGTACCGCAACGGACAGGACCGCGCACGCCGAGGATCGATAGCCGCGCGCGTGGAATGTTTGTCGTCACGAGCTTTGGCGAACCCTTCGCGCAAACCATCCCTCTACCCACGCGTTACTGGCATATATATATAACGCACTGTATATCACCCTTTCTCGTATAGCATGCATACACACACACGTAAGCGCGTCGTGCAGGTATGTTTAGGAAATCGTAAATTATATCAGTAGCACGTAGATTATAATTTATCATTTTCCACGCGAAAATTGCAACACAAAAAATGCCGGTTCAGTGTGTATAATGCTGTTATAAATTATAATATGTCACTCAACGAATATATATACAATGCGTGCTCCCATCAGGCTTTAACAGAAAACGGTACTGATCGATATGTATTTACGATATAATACTGGTATTATGAATATCTATACATACAGTACACGGTATATTTTTTTATATCACACTCCTGCCTTAAACATTTTCAATCGTTTATACAAAGTGCCGTGCTTATGCATCCAACGAGACATGTCACAGTCGACACCTAAATAAAAATTATTTAAAACACATTAATTAATCAAACGCGTATGATTACAAAATATGTATTTATTTACCAAACATGTAAAATCATATCAGGTTTAGTTCATTTGGAATATTCAAAATTGTACGCATTTTTATCAAATTAAATAATCTCATATTGTTGAAAATACGTTTTTTACAGTAATATCCGTTCTCTGCTTATGTATGTGTAATATAAAAATAGATTACGGTATATAAAGCCATTTCCTGACATGAGCCAAACCGAATGATGCAGAATTATTTACATTGAATAATATAGGTGTAATGTATATTATTCGACAGCAAAAAACGTTTTCAGCACCATTCCTGTGTTACATTTATTGTAGTAGCGCGGTTGTTCATAAAACAAAATCCCTTCAAAGTTTTAACGAACGATGCTTTTATCCTGCAGGATGCACTCAAATGATATAACATGGAGTATACACAGATATTCCATTAATTAAAAACGAGCGCACGGTGAGTATAAACACGATACGAAGAAATGCAAACAAGGAGGGTTATTCGCATCGAGCGGTTCCGTTTTAATATATTAAAAAACACACCCCTCCGCGAAACAGCAGCTCTCGCGGGGATGCCCGAGGACTGCGTTTCATGATGATAATGTGCTACCCTTCGCGAGTTTTCCGCGACGCCAACAATGTGAAATCTCTAATATTTCTTCTTTCTCTTGTTACCCGATGCGTACCAGCGAAATAAATCATAACTGACACCAATTATCGTATTGTACCAGGCATATTATAATTATATATATTCACAATAATACAAAATCGTAATTTAATCAGAATCTATAGATAATTATGTTTAAAATGTATGATTGACATAATATAATTATTTATTTTAAATTTTAATCATTTATATTTTTGTTGATCCTACGTACCGTATAACACTTTGATTATAAATCAAATCTTTACGAACAATTACATACATTTATAGTATTATATCTAAATGTCTACTGCATTCTCATAAGTGGTTTAAGCAATATATTTTAAACATGTATATTAATTGCTTTTACATTATTTTACTTTTAAACAAATCCATTTTCGATGAACCTAAACAAATAAGTTATATATGTATATATATTGATAATTAATTAAACCAATTACGACATTTAAATCAAACTATGTATGATATTCACAATATACTATCCAAAATCATACATTATGTAATATTATGTATCAAATCTGTGGGTCGATTAATGTATTATAGCCTAAAATATATATTTATTTCAGCAAATTGTGTTTTAAAAATCGAATAATTGTGCATTGAAAGTTATCGTAAAACATATCTCCGTTAGAGCTGTTATATACTCACACATGTTTTAGTATAACATATAATTTTACCTCTTGTGCAGTTCATTAGATGCTGGAATCATCTAAAAGAATTCGACGTGGGGTTAGCGTTGAGCCGGCGTTAACGTCTTGCGCCAGGTACACCCGATTGTCTTGAACAGGAAATTAATTATTTCATCCAACGATTTGTGAAAAAAAAAATTAACAAAAACAAATTGTGATCTGTTTAATAAACACAAAGTATGTTGCACTCCACACGCAATCTTGTCACTCGATTTAAAAGCATCTGAAACGCATTGGCCCAACAGTTTCGGTCAAAATATGAACGTACTAGTAAATATCCTCGAAAATATTCATCATTAAAATGTATTCATTTCTTACACGATCGTATTGCATGATATAACATTCATGACTGATTTATACATATAGTACCCGTATAGACACACGTTTCGTTCGAATCGCGTAAAATGGTATCCGATAAACAAGTTCATACACAAATAAAATTGATAACGAATATAAATTTCCTTTCTGCTATATTCAGACTTAGGACTGACAACGTAGATGGTGTGTTTTAAATTTTTTTCTGTCGTAAAAAAAGCTAATCCAATGTTTAATTGAATCTTGTCTACATAATAATAAATAGTTATCCACATGTTATACTTATTCAATATGATAATAATAATTATAATAATAATAATAATATTAATTAAATTGTATTATTACGATAACTCAAACTTTTAACATAATGTGTTATTTGTTTTGAATCGTACTCTAATATTTTGAATATATTCGAATGATGATGATAAGAATTTGAGTCGAATTCTGAGTGAAAACTTTGATAAGCATTTGTTGTAAGACTTTTACAAGAACTAGCAATAGCCCAAATACTAAAGGGGAACATACTATCTTTCTCTATTTAATTTGTCACTAAATAATGATAAAATTCGTTTATTTTATTATTGCCTGGATTTACAGCCATGAAACTATCAACAGAACAATCGTCGTCAACTTCTGTTGGATTATGAAATGGAAAACCAAATGAATGTACCAGTCTCTTTATTTGCATTATTAAGTTCTTGTTCTAAACCTTTTAATTTTCCGGTACCAAACTTAGCCCAAATGGATACGAAATCCCCAATTACATTTTGCATATTACTGTAATTCGTTTCGTGAAGGAACTTACGCACAAGTGTATTTTTTTCAACGGACGAACTTATATACCAGTATCTTTTTTTTTCGCGTCGGAACTTACATGTGTAAACGTTTACAACTTACATGTGTAAACGTTTACCTGCTATGATTCATGTGGGAACTTACCATCTCCCGAACAACGTAGTGCTACACGGCGAACAGCTAAACAATACGCTTGAACCGTGAACAACCCGTTCGGGTTCAACGTATTTTCGAATACACACATATTTACGAAAATATATATATTTATGCGTCGAACGTTATTTTTTTTCTCCGCTTCGGTCCCGAACGCGTCAGATTACTCCGGAGTAAACCGCCATTTTTCATCTTCGGTGGCGGCGGTGTCCACCCGGCGGTGGTGCGGTCGCGTTGTTCTCTCCCGTCGGCTGCGCGCGTTCGTAACGAGACGCCGCCGCCGCGTGCAACTGCAGGTGGCAGCGTAACGAAACACGTACCGCTAACGGCGTACGACGTGAAGTCGCCGACCGGGTGTACGGACGTGCGTATCAGGCTGTACCGCGCGCGGGTGCGATTGCCGCCGCCGGGAGGGGGGAGACCGCACAACCTGTTCCGTGTCCTGCGCGCGCGCCCGAGAACCGGTTACCACCTCGTCCCGTCACGACCACCCGAAAACCGAAAATATCCGATATTCGTTTGTTTTATTTATTTGATTTTTTTTTTTTTTTCATTTCCTTGGCGCACATCACAACGTGTTCGCACTCGAGCGTGATACATGTTCGCGGACACGACAATCGATGAATCGATACCTGTACGATACACTAACGTACCGTTGTTACGCTGGTCGCCGACAGGGGCGGCTCCAGACCCTTGGTTAGAGGGGAGCAAGTTATAATTTTACAAAATCTTAAATTAATATAGTTTATTTATAGCCTTATTAGCATAGGCGCAACTAGACCAATAATTTTAGGGGTGCACAAATAGTGAAGAGCTCATAGACCCGTGGGGGCAAAACCCTCACAACCCCAAACCACTAATCTAATTACTCTCCACAATACACTTATGAAAAAATAATTACTAATAATTATTTCAATATAAATACTTTGTTTTAATATTTATAATACAATTTATTTAACAAAATTTAATAATTTGATCTACCTACCTACCTACCTACCTATTTTAACATTATTTTCCCCCTCGGCCACCAAAGTCTGAACACACCTATGCATTAGATATTATACAATTTATCTATACAGACATATCGTATATATATACATATATATATATTATATAGCTGGGTCCCTGGATACATAATAGGTACCTATTTTTCTCAATATACATTATGGTACCTACATTTTTTTTGGAAAAAGGCTTATATTTTTTGGGAGTGCACAAGTCCCCTGTGTACCCCCTAGTTGCGCCAATGCTTATTGGTTCTTCATCATATAGATAACAGATACATTGTATACACTGCGATACCTTTATGGCTGTATCTACATACTTGTGCGTGTCGTATAATAGTTCATATTATAATACGCATTTTTAGTTAACAATATAAATTTTATTATAAATACGGTACAGGCATAGGAGGGGGGTCTAGGACTTCCCCTGGAGCAACCCCAAGTCGCTGCTGCCGCGGTCGTACGTCATGCACCTCGCGCTAGACCTCGGTCTTACAGAGGATCTTAGAATTGCGCATAGGACAAGACGATTTTCCCGACTACCCGAAGTCTGCAGGGAACTGCATCGGTCGACCGACAGGGACAATAGACAGATATAAGACATACTCCGCATTACAGTCACACAGAATTGGGCAAAAACAAATCAACGCGATGATTAAAATATAAAAGCATGAATAACTAATTATTTTATAAATAAACAATGATATTTTATTTTGAATAATTTTTGTTATTATTATTATTAGTTTATCAGTTTTCATTGATTCTTTAGAACTTGCTATCAGTCCACACATTGAGAACGCACTAAACCCGAACGATCTATGATATCCGTAAAACAAATTTTAAAAATTCATCTTTTGTGCAAATTCGTGCAGAGCATAATATTTTTTTAATACTAAATAAAATAGAAAACGATTTATGGTCTATAATGGCACAAGACCGCTGCTCAGCTTTAGTGGTATTATCAATTGAAATTGAAATAACAACTTTATTAGATTTCAAAAAAAATCAGCAATGATTTTGAAATATATACTTCATATAATATACACATAATGTTCTATGATTTATATTGTACAGAAATTGTGAAAAGAAATCATAATAATAATAAGTTTTTTTTTTTTTGAGGGGTGGTTGTGGGTGGCAAAATATGTGTTGCCCATATGCTGAAATTCCTAAATCCTAAATTACATATAATAATAGTTGTTTATAATTCGATTTCCAGTTATTCATAATATCATAAATAATAACTTATCATATAATATGTTCATAATATCGAAATACTTTTGTCATGGATATTATAAGAATGTTTTGACCATTATTATTTACTTTCGTGTAGGCTTATTATATTCGTTTTATGTAGCTACGCTTATGTTTATTCTCTTCCCACGCCAACATTTAAACATTTAACCTCAACTATACAGTGCTCACTTAAATATACGGTTCTCAGCATACTTTTAGTCGTGGTCATAAAATTATGACCGCTAATACTATTAAAGTTCACAGATCCAAAGTACGAGTAACAATCTGTGTAAACAACACACGCAAAATCTAAATTTCATGTCTGACAACAGACGAGACAGTATAATTTTATACCAAGAAGCGTTTGTTGTTTACTTGTATTGCAATATAATAACCTTGCCTATTTTTGTATAGACCGTGTTATTTAAACATTTTTAAGTAATTTTAGATTAATTTGTGGATAAGTGCATAAACGTAAATAACGGTCTATAAGAGCTTACCTAGTGTTTACTATATACAACCAAGTGCGTTCTATAATTAAAGTAAATACATTTTCTACTATAAATCACATATATTTAGTATTTATATGTGAATAATAATTAGGTAATGTAACTAAAGAGCATATCTTTGTAATTGGCCAGTATCCATTTGTTATCATGCTCGTGTATTTGTTAATAGGTTTGTCGTAAATCACGTAGTAAGTACTATTACATAATAAAAACTACGTACTTTTTATTTTAATTACGTATAAATATAACTATGATTAAATTCTTTAATAATTTTTTCTCGAAGAACTATATATAATCGTATGGAATACTAATAATAAGAACGACGTACAATCGCATACGTGTTGCGAATAACATTTCAGTATATTGCTGTAAAAAAAAATTCTCTGTATTAAACAACTGTTTTAATTTTGTACTTTTATCTGTTAAAATACAATTATTTCATATCTTGATATCGTCTATAGGTACGACTGTAATTGGTTATTTCTAATCTGTAAATTCATATACTTATAGGTAATTTAATCAAATCTAGCCTTCTTTTTTAATTTATATAACTAACATAACTCGTACATTCATAAAAATAAATAATTTTTACAATTTAAAAATTATTTCCAATTGGTAATATTTATTTAAGTGCAAATAAAAAATGCGTAAATATTTGTACCTTGTATCTAAATTCTAAATAAATGAATTATGCTAATTTATTTTACGAAGGATGATCTGTTTATTTAGAATTTGTTATAGTTATAATTAAATGGAATATTATGTGAAATGTTCAAATAAAATTAATCGTTAGTAGGCACATATATATATATATATATATATATATATATATATATATATAGTTAGTTGTGTGTGACGATTAAACTTAATGTTAAGTACAAATTGTCCTTTGTTCTTTAAGTCCATGTAGCATCTGGTCGATAAATTATACAACTCGCATCCATAGTATTTATTCTATGATTAAACTATGCAAGAATAAACTGACAAGCTGTATTGATTTGTTATTTTTACACTACCTACATATTTTGTTTATTGGTGTGTAATAAAAAATAACTCTGATGTAAAAAATTTTAAATAATTAATATCCTACAACTGAATTTGTTTAAAACAACCGCAGAAACGAGAATAAGTTCACACTATAAACATCTAACGTATTGTAAAATAATATCAATATTTATAGGAAAAATCTAATGGACGTTGCTGTTGAAGCTAAATTTCAATAAAATAAAAAAAAAAATGAACGCAACAAAAAACTTTTGTATCGAAACGTCTAATTTTGCACATATATTGCGGTAAAGAATATCATGTGCATTATTCTTGGGAGTCATTAAGTATTTTAATTATGAAAACAGTTAATTAGCTAATAAATTATAACGGGACATGGGTAAAACGAATCCATTGCATTGGACCACGATCGTTCATTTTGATTATCAACTTTGCTTTAATCAATCTGTTATTGAAAGGGAAATAAATTAAATAAACAGCCAAACAAATTTTAAGTGACAACTACTTTATCTTTTGTTTTTTAATAAGAGTATATGGTTTTTGGCCATGACAATTAAATATCGATAAACAGATTGGTTTTTATCAAAATTATTTACAGAACAATTTAAAGTGGTGATAAATATTTCATTTTAATTTGAAATAATATACAAATGTATACCTACCTATATTACTGTATTTATAATTTTTAGTTATACAACGATTATTAATCTTTAACCGTTCAATAAAAATAAATGAGTTACGATGTATTTAAATATCAATTACATTGTTAGGTTTGGTTGTTTTTGTTAAAATTAAAATCAAAAACAAAGGATATAGGTATAGTAAATATAATTAAATAATAAACTACGTACGTGTAGTTGGAAGTTATAGTAAAAATCTATGTTTAACAGTTAATGACACTTTGAACCCATTTCATATCAAGTCAGTTTAGTTTGTTTGATCAGATTATCGAAATAATAATTTATTGTGAGATCAGATTATTTGACTATGTCTAAAAATAAAACTCTTTGTTTTCAATTTACTTACGAAATTACGTAAAAACAAACCATCTGTCTCTAGTATTTTCGGGAGATGTTATAATTTATTAACGACCTTTTTCGTTGGCGACACAAATTCATGTATAAAACTTACGAAAAAGCCAGCTATTTTGAAAGTTTGATATTCGTTTGAATTTTATGAATAAATCTACTCGGCAAATTTACCACACCGACTATTTACAAGGAGCTATCATCTAATCTGTCGTATAAATGATCACAAGTGTATATAAACACTGTACGGATAAGTACATAGTAGACGTGCCTCTTCGAATCTCTCTTGGCCTACACCGTACAATAGTCTCAAGCTTACAAGTATTTGAGATTGTCGAGAAAAGCAAGGAATTTATTATTTTATTTTTCATAGGTCTTCTGTACATAAATATAAACATTTGTACATAATGCGTACTGCATATTATTATATTTGATAAAACTCGTTAATTCATAAATTGCCAACGATGCATTGTTTTCGATAAGATACTGTATATAGCGTTCAACCGTTGCACAAATTATAATAATGATCGTCGACTGTGTATTAATGTACAGTACATTGTTGATATGCGCATGCATGAGTAATTACTACGGCTCTTACCATCGTATAACGTAATTTAAATATCTAATTATTGTGTACTACATATTTCACATACAATCAGATATTTAAAATTTTGTTCTCGTGTTGTGTATAATGAATGTTTCATACAGGTATTTTTAATTTTAATTGCTAATATTATGAAGTTTCGCATACCTTTCTAGTTTCAATAGAACTTCGAAAAACTTCGAAAGTATGTTAAACTATTCTACTTAATGTTCTATCACTCATATAAATATTAGTAATTATTCACTAAAAATTCGAAAATATCTTTAAGAATTATATAAATAATTAAAGTATTTGTATTTATCAAAATGGCCTATATATACATAATATATGCGGACTAAAAAAAATTTCGATAGAACTCAATCTGTACACTATAATATAAAAGGCCACAAAAAAATATTGAACCGAAAAAATGATTTGTTACTAGCATGCAGTTTAACACGTATGCAATTCAAAGAATATGTATCGTCATTTTTTTTTTATAATTCAATATTCATCGATATTTTAAACACTAATAATGTATTAACAAACTGCAACTATTGGTCTTTAAAATGTATCTATAGTATTTTATGGCACAAATAAAACATATGGTCGTCGAATAAAACTGTACGTTATATTTTATTTTATATTTTTTCATATATTGTGATGATTTTACAATAATATAATATTATCAAAGAACATATTCAGCAACAGCTTTAAAATATTATTAAAATTTTACAATTTTTTAAGCGGAGATAAATAGTCTATAAGTAACCCTGTATAATATATATATATATATATATATATATATATATATATATATATAT
>NW_020272911.1:48921-180151 GCF_003268045.1 Sipha flava
ATATATATATATATATATATATATATATATATATATATATATATCTACATATCTATATATTATCAACAATAATTCGCATAAAAAATAAATAGCTGCTTTATCACACTGTTCAATGCTGTGTAGCACACTGTTTCTGGTAGCAAATGTTTATCATAGTCTTTAATTACACAGTTATCATTGCGGAATACGATTTAATGATGTAATCTATACATTAGTTGACGACAACTTTGGGCGAACAACGCGGTGTAGGGTATTTACGCAAATGTTTAAATTTTTATGCTCGTGTACACAATAGTACCAAGCTTTAAAATCATAATCACCAAATTTTATTATAAATTAAATGACACTGCAATTACGCCTAATGATGGGTATTATATTTTATGACTTTTGGCATTCTACGCTTTGCATGCGCAATACAGTTATCTACTCATTTAATAATAACGGTAAATTCGATATGCGCGTGTGTGACGGAGTTTCACATTTCATGTTTAAATTTTGAAATCGCATTATTTAATTGGTTCCTGATCGGATTTGAAGAAAGGAAGCCTTAAGCCAACGCAATATTAGATTTTTTTTTATTATAAAACACATTTTAATTTACAATACAAATTAAATTCTCGTACGATATCAATCCAATATTATTAAACACAATTAATCAACAATTATTGTAGGTACGGTGTTATATTACATTATTTCCGGTCAATTATTTGAATGTAATTACATTATCACAATCGTGCTGTAGAATAAAATATTATTTTTTATTAAATTTTAATGTATCATTCAATTCAGGTGTACCAATATGTGTTACCAATACGGGTTACACGTGTAATTGAAAGTAAATAGCTACTGCTAAGAATAGGCTTTGGGCTTCCGCA
This sequence comes from Sipha flava, assembly GCF_003268045.1. Lineage (NCBI taxonomy): Eukaryota > Metazoa > Arthropoda > Insecta > Hemiptera > Aphididae > Sipha > Sipha flava. The sequence continues at coordinate 49,797 of NW_020272911.1, forward strand.
TTCCTAAATTCATCAGTGAGCACCGAACAATTATACAACCTGACACAAATCGACGAGCGAGTTGATTCGAGATCGTGTACAGTAATTGAAAACGATAACGCGATAAACGGACCTATTAGGCGAAAAAAAAAAAAGGTGTTATAATTTCATCGCCGTAGAGTGGCTTATGATATTGCAGAACGACGTTCGTTGCACGTATTAGGATAATGTAGAATATTGGAAAATTATATATATATTAATATTAGAAAAATTCATAAATTTATTTTACGGCACGCATACAGATCGCGATAACTGCAACTCAGAACGAGCTCCTGGCTAGTATAGCGTTGAAGGTTTACGAACACAAAACGATTTAAATTCGTGTACAAGCCGAAATCGCCGTCTCCTAATTGCATAAAATTTACGGATACGCGCACGCGTCATATGTGTTCGTAGGTTCGGTTACGATGCGCTCAAGGTGACATCGCGCGACACGCACGATGTGTTTGTCGTTAATTTTTTCCATTTAAATTAATCAAAACGCACTCGTCCCGGTTTATTTAACGCGACCGTCGCGTATCTCCTTCGTTCCGTTACGCCACAACTGTTCAATACACTACGACATGCAATCGTGTACAAAGTGTATATGATTGGAAAAAAATAACAAAAAAAAAAAACAACAAAACAAAAACAGGAAACTCAGTTGCACGGTTCAAGTTATTTAGGTCAGTCAGGGTAGGGAATATACGAAAATGCCTTAAAATCTAACCCTCGATCGTCGACGTCAGTTAGTGTACAAACACCATAAACGACATTCTGTGCTCCTAACGAATTGTAAACACGGAAAAACGTTTTCTAATACGACGGCGACGATGATAATAGTATTAATTATGCGATGCATTGTTATATTGTTATTCCTTACTACATTGCATGACCCCATCCGGACGACGGTCGGCACAAGAACGTATTAAAAATATCCTCCTCGCACACACGCACTAACACATAGATACACACACGCGCCGCACACACACACACGCGCACACACACACACACACACACACACACACACACACAAACACACACACACGCGCGCACGCGTGCGTCGCCGTAGTCATCATCGTGTCGAGGGTCCCGGCTGCCGACGTATTCGAACTGCCTGTCTCCTTACATTGGCCCCAAGTATCCCCACTAACCGTTCACTAATCATCCAATCGTATTTTTACTACCCCGAATGGCAGATGTTTAGTGTCATCGTCGCTTACACATACACACACCAACAATATAGAATATTACATTGCATTTTGTACGTATATGTGTGAATGTACAACACATAATTTCTCCATCCTCATGTGTATAAAACCCTTTTTATATTTAAGAGCAAATACTAAATACAGTACATAAATAAATAATGTAATTAATAATACGAATACATACAAGTATATTCATATTTATACATAATTACTTCGTTGCAATACAAATACATATCTAAATTGTACAATGTACATGTGCAACTTCATTCTGCAATATCCATAATCATGTATTTTTACGTACGTTGAGCTCATTGAGTTATGTCGATACTATCAGAGTAAATTTGATATTATAAACACTTAAAAACTATTACAACGATATTACTAAAACAAATCAATCATAATTACATTTCATAGATTTCTATCTTTTCTACTGTGATATTGAATATAATAATTCAAATTATGCGTCCAAATAAGCAAAATTATAAGTTTTAATATTCACCATAATGTTATGGATGATACTTATTAAATACATATAAGATAATATATTTTTATATTTATGTGTTTCGACAACACAAAAAATTAAGAGAACTAAATAGTTTTATTACTGAGTTTTTTCTTTCTTTAAATATCTAAATATTCTTTTAAAATCTGTTTAAAATTACAAAGCTATAGAAAAATCGGATTTAAATTCTAATTCACTCTAATCATATATGTTATAGATGTTTTAAAATATATACAATTCGATCATTTTAAAACGTAAACAGTGCTTGGATTTATTGGTATATTAAATGCAATGCAACTATACACGAACCCTTAAACACAAATTCCTTTATATAGTAAACCTAAAAAACCTCCTTACTAATCTTACATTACCCGGATAACATTTAAAAATAATCATCATAATAAATATATTCAATAAAATATGTTAGTCTGTAAAGGCAAAACGGTTTTTCGTGTTTCTACCTCTAGTAATAAAAATATAAAATATATTTACATTTTTGTAGTAGATAACTATCCTACACCTATATGTTTTAAAATAAATACCATTATTTATGATGAAAAGAAAACGATATAATATAGAATTAATTCAATATCATAAATACGTCTATCACATAATCATTTATACCTATACAGTATACAGATAACAAAATACATCATTAATACGTTCTCCACGTACAACACATAATGTATGCACAACAGTTCAATTTAATATTCTATCCGTTGTGTTACCGGTACCTATATAAATATAATATATTGCAATTTGTATAATATTACTCTTTTTATAATTTATATATTTACGATCTGTATATACATTTTAGTATAATAAGCGAATTTAATTTCGAATAAAACATTTAAGTATAATTAACATTTTATAATTTTATTTATTACCAGTTCAGTACTAGTCAATATATTCACATTAACTTCATTATATTATTTTATAGTTTTTTAAACCGCTAACTACTCTAATAAAATCGTTTTAATACAATATTTAATATAAGATAAGTAAGATAAGATAGTGTACTAAGCGCTGGGAGAGGTAGGGGTTAATGGGATCATTTTGCCACGGCCCCAGTTTAGAAAAATTTAAATCTTTAAAGTCCAGATTGATTAGTAATACTCGGTGTTACCTGTTAGAGATTATTGATATTAATATATTATTTTTAAATTTATTTTCTTTATGAAATTTATATTTAAGCTCTATAGTACAGGCTAAATTTTCAGTTATTCTAATTTCTAAATATTTAGAAAGTGATTAGTATAATTATTGACGCGACAACATTCAAGTTTTTATTTTCTATGGTGGTTTATAAATTAACTAAGAATAAATTTAATTTTTTTTAAATGTGTAAACTGGTTATACATTTTTGAAAAGTTATTAAAAATGTAATTTATTGCTTTGATGAATTTAAATTACCTTGATTGGTTGAGGTTTGGGAAATTATATTAACCAACATTTTGTAAACTTGGTTTGTATTTTTTTTATCGTACTCATATAGTATTGTGACGATTGAGTGGCCTCCGAATTAATTTTCTCTAATCTCTAAAAAATCCTTAGGACGACTCTGAGTATACTAGTATATTACCGACTTATATAGGTGTCTTTCAATAATTTTTTTGAGTATTTTAATGTTAATATTAATCCTAATTTTCACTGGATTTCAAACCTGAGATCTTAACCTTTTAACTTATCATTACTTTTTAATTATTATAAAATTCACTGATTCGTATTGTACTACTCATTATAGCTAAGATTAAATTTAATACTATACAAACAAGAAAATTCAAAGTAAAAAAGTATAATAGGTAGTTTAAAAATTATTGATAACTGGGGTTTGGAAGTTATAAGAGCAATATAAGGCAATATATGCATGCAAATATGCACGAAAAGATGATAAAATATGCAGTTTTATATGATGCACGTTTTTCACGTTATTAGCGTTGTGTTATGTAACAATATTTAAAATAAATTAGTATTATAAATTAGTATAAAGAATGAAAAAAATTAATTTTTTTAGAAAACATTAAATATATATACAAATATGCGAAAATCAATGAAAATCGACGAAATATGCACTTTTTCTCTTAAAATTAACGAAAAATGTAAAATATGAATTCTTAATTTTCAATTTCTAAACTCAAAATTGTATAGCTCGGATTTTTAGCTTGGTCTGCTATAAATCGAGATCATATAAAACAATATGCTACTCCTATAACTTACGAACGCTATTCATAACCTTATTTTTTAATTTAGCTAAAGAGTCAAAACAATAAAAAAATTTTGATAGACAAATAATATTTTTGAAATATGAAAAATTACGTTTAATAAACTCAAAAACACGTAATGCTTTACTAAATATTGTTTCAATATTTTTATTAAATGTTATGTCAGAGGATAGTAACACACCCAAATCTCGCATAGTAGTATTGAATGACCCAAAGGAAACCCATCATTCGTATAAGAAAAGATAAATTTATATTTTTGTCGAGAAAAAGAAGTACATTTGCATTTTTCGGCTTTTACCGAGAGAACACTTTTGAGACACCATTCCGAAAATTATTAAAATAGTGTTGAAATTAAATAGAGTTATCCATGAAATTTATTGATAAATAAATGTTAAAATCGTCAAGGAATAATAGATATTCACTTGCAATATATTTACAATGAAAATATAAGTTCAACACCATAAATAAGTAGAAATTATAAGGGAAATAAAGGGCCACCCTGGAGTACATCAAAGACAATCACTTTACTATCTGACCCATCGATCATATTTGTAAAAGATTTATTAGGTGAGGAAGAGGAAAATCATGATAATAACGGATCACTAATACCTACCTAGTTTTCATTAAATTTTATCATCAAAATACTGTAGTTTACTGAATGAAAAACCTTTCTGAGATCCATATATATGTTACGGTAAATGATGTTATACCTGAAATTAACGTTATTCGCCGGTTATTAACGTTATTTACCTACGAATGTAGGAATTATCCTTATTTTCTAGTGAATAACGTTAATAACCCTATGATTTGGGAAATGTTGATTTTATTTTAAAATAATGGCCAACGAGCAATGATAAAGTGATCGCTAAACTAATCGTGGTACTAATTGGGTAAATCAATGAAACTTTATAGGCCACAGATAAGGTGAACACTGGTCCTATACAGTATACAATTACTATACATATTATAACATCGGTGAGGCCGTGGTGGTTACATTTGAAAATATCATACCTAACGAAAATGTATATAGATTATTACTTTAGTATGTGTACAACTGTCGTCGTATTTACCACTAATTAAAATGGCTATCAATAAACTGTTCGCACAACTTTCAACGAAAAAATAAAAAATATTCTTACGAACAAACGAAACGACAACAACTCATTTTTGTCTACTAAAAACTATAATAATGTTATTGAACAAGTTAAAAAATCAAAAACGTGTATAAAAACTATCGGTGAAGCTAAAACTATGAAGGACTATCCTGTAGTACGTAAGTACGATAATTTAAAAATAAATGGAAAAGAACGCTTTATTAGACCAGTTGACGAAAAATATGTTTTATTGTATTACGTTAAAATTGACGAATTGTTTGATATTATTCACGAAACATATTCTGCCATCAGCCATGGAGGACGAAATCGTATGATAGCAGAACTGAAAAATAAATATTGCAATATAACAAACGAAACAGTTATAGTTTATTTAAAATTATAATAATGCATTTTTTCTATTTTTAAATATAGGTACCTAGGTACATTATTTTTCAAATTTTAGTAGGTATTATTTGAGATTCACTTGCATATCTGGTATATAAGAACAACCTACCTGTGTATTTGGTAAATAACGTTAATAACCGGCGAATAACGTTAATTTCCATTTAACATCATTTATCGTAACATATATATAAAATCTATCCGACCACCTGATTTTATAATTTCAATTAAATGTGAGTAAAAGACAAATAATTAAATTATTTTCTGTTGATTTTAACTTTCGAAAACCATATTTCACCAACTAATATGTTTTTAAATAAATTATATGTCATAAATTTAACAAGTTTGATTAACAATTTAGGTAAAGCGCTTAGTTGAGATAGTTTTGATAATCGGTAATCTCAGATTTGCATCCGGTTTTTCATAAGGGAAATACATTAATATATTTCCATTTACTTGGGAAAATCCCATAGTTTAAGGACAGAGAAAACAAAATATGGATATGGGTGGTCAGTTAAATAGTAACGAAACTTACAAAAAAGAAGAGGTACTAAATCTGGACCCGGTGAGGAATTGAACCATATATTTGAAAGGGCTTCAAATACTTTAGCGACCGATAAATTATACTTTAAGTGATCTGATCTTCAGTTTCTTTAAATTCCTGAAGAATTATTATCAGTGAATCTAGAAACGCAAAAATTAAAAGAAAAGTGATCTGTAAAAAATGTGGCTACATCATCTTTATTATTAGAGTAATTATTCCCTAATTTCATTTTCATTGGTATATTATTTTTTTTTAATAAATTTCCAAAATGATTTATAATTAGAAAATAATTGGCCTTGGGTACTCATTTTAATTATTTAGAATTGCATTTTTTAGATAATTTTTTACATTCTAGTCTAATATTAAAAAAACGATTTAGATTTTAATTTTTATTATTTTTGATCTGTGTTATCAAGGTACCAAAAATACCAACAAACCGGTTTTCGGTGGTGTTCTAAAGTTATCAAAAGATTGCAATGGCTTTTAACTTTCTCCAGACAATACGGACCATTTACAAATAATTACGTAAAACTCAGTCCAGTAATTTTTGAGTCTATTAATCTCAGATACGTCATCATATATTTATTTTCGTATACATGTTCCGTGCTCTTAGTCCTCAACCTCTGTAACTTTATCGCAACAAAATAGGTAAGTATAAATAAAGTTATAAATACTGCACTACTATGTATAAAGTATGATTATATGTATGTATTATAAATGTATAATATTGTCATAAAAAATCTAGTAAACACTGTTGTTTATTACCAACGACAAAAATAAGTGAGATAACCGTTAGCGATTTACACTTGAAAGTCGATTAAGCTTCGATTGGATACCATTCATACAAAGTAGAACTAATAAGTAAAAGGTATACTATAAGGAATGCATTATATAAACATGAAACAATCCGTCACAATTGTTAGTAAAGTTGATTTGTGTAAAGCTATACGAAATACAAAACAATAATAGGGGAATATAGAGGACGATGCTCCCCGTGGTATGTTGTATAATTTCAAGAAGGACTTATTTTTTTATGCTTGAGATTCTCTTATTTTCATTTATTTTTCCAGTTTGAACACATTCATCATAAAAATAACCGTCGTAATTACTACTTAATTTTAATCATTATTTATTAAATTATAAGTATAAGCTTATCTGTATAACTGTTATTTTACTGCTAATTTAAAATTTTTTTTTTTAAGTTTTTCTAATAAATCAAGATAGAAAAAGCAATTTTAAGATTATTACGATTTTAATTTTCCATTGAATAGTTAAATCTATAGTCATACATATAATGTAATGAATATCTATAATCTTTCTTTGTTAAATCTAATAAAGTGATTTATTTAGCATTATTATTTCCACAGCAGTATTTTTTTTTTTGTCCCTAGAATACCTATATTGATAAGCTCGAAAGAAAAATAACTTTGAGTTAAACTAATTCTGATTTTAAACGAACATAATAATTATACAATTGATAAGATATAAAAATTAGTTTTGAAAAAAATGCAACGATTGCTGGCAGTCCTAAAATTAGCATATGCAATATTGCTACAACCAGACAACCTATCAGTATAATTACGCCGAAAAATGTATAAACAATTTTAATAATAATAATTAAATAAGGACTACTAGTACTAGACCAATATATAATTTTGAGTTTATTAAGAACTTTAATTATAAATTATAATGACCATGTTCGTTAGTATTTAGACAGTATAGTCGTACCACAGCGTAACCAAACCGCTTGACTAATTATGTCAGTCAAAGTGATTCACAAATTTTACGCTCACCGATTTTGATTTGAGAAAAATTGAATATGCATCGCGTGTACAATAAATTATATGCTCGCTCGTACACACATCAATACACTGCACTGTTTCAAATATTTTATATTTATGTAGTGCATTATATTACAACGCCGTCTTATCTTATATATTTGAAACACACAGGGGTGTGGTTATCCTTAAATCTATCATGCATGTCCCTAAACTAAACGATAAACCATTTCTATACTTGATATAAGTCTACGATGTGTACACATGTGAATGCGTTCTTATGTATATACTCTGCAGTACGTAAATGATTGAGCTCTGCGCATGTGTTTGTTTTGCTTTATCGTACTGGTCGGCAAAACCTATAACAGTGAAACGTCGCACCCGGTCCCCTGATAAGTTTGTGTGTTTATTCAGTTAAAACACAAACAAAGCATTATTATATGTTATTATTATATTCCTTGTTGACTCGGCAGGAAGAAATACAACCCCACGCAAACTACGCACGCCAAAACATGTATTTAATACCGATTTCCGCATGACAATATTTTTATTTCTGTATTTATGCAGTGCATACAAAATAACAAAAATATTGCACTGTTAACACTAAATAACTAAATATATGTATATTTAAGAATAACGTACCTACATGTGTTTTTGAGGTCACTGTTGGTTACCGCATATTTTTATAATTCAATGTATAATCGGAAAGAAAACAAATGTTGAGACACATTAATTTCATCATTACCAATATCATCACCATTGCCTTATTTACGAAATTGACGACAAGAAATTAAAACGGAAAAAAAATTGTATCCAGCCAGAAAATATGTACGTGTCATAAGCAATTGGTTGATTAAAATCTCATGAAAAGTTTATACCATATTAGTTGGCTTCTAACACGATTGATGAAAATAAATATAGGTATAACCAGGGGTGTATTGGTACGTATATACGAGTATACGCCGTATACCCGTCTGCAGATTTTCGATTTTTGGCGTACACCTAATGTAAAATATTATTTTACGGGTATACGCTCCTAAAATAACTCGTATACCAAATAAAACTTATTTAATAGTTCATTGGAAAAAATTGTTATGAAATATGAAGTTTGAATGAAGTATACGTTGAAGATTACTGTGCACAGTTTACAGTTTAATTACAGTTTAATGTATTTTAAGTTCAATTTAGTAAATAATATTTTGAAAAATAAACGTTATTAAATATAATATAGATTATGGACTTTCAGCTCATGGTCTAGAAATCTGCACCAAGCAATTTATAATGCGCGGCAAATGTATATCTTGTAGTATTGTATTTTATAGTATTATTAGAAATTATAAACATGTAAGGGGTTAATTTAATTTGTTGGAGTTTAGCGAGAAAAAAACAGAGAACATTTTTTTAGAATTAATATAGATATTTTATTAATGCGTATACCCATAAATAAATTTACCAGTTCATCGCTGGGTATAATGAATCTTTATCAACACGAACATAGAATATTCACACGGCATATTTTTACGTATGATCCAGTAAACTTTACTGTACTTATAAATACCACATACGTATGAAACATAAAACAAAAACCTGACGGGGTGTGATTCGTTCAGTAAGTGGCACGACGACGTTATATTATAATTGGAAATCTGTCGCACCACATATATAACGTGCATTCTTGTTTTCGCATACGGATTGTACAGTCTTCTGTGAGCGATAAACGCGATCGCCGGATTTCCGTATAACGAGAGCGTCCATTGACGTGACTGACTGTATACGTGCGTTAGATTTATATACATAGGTATCACTACTCTGTGGTATAGAATATACATAGCGTGTTTCATGTACGTGACCGGGTTGTCGTAATTTAATAAACGCCTGGCATCCGACTTGCATTCAAAATACACATATATACGAAACTATTATATAATAAAAATAAGTTAAAAACGATGATATAATACGTATAGGACATTATTATTCTTAACTTTAGAAAGCGAATGACATTTAAGATGAAAAACAAACTGTACAATGGAATACGAACACGATAAATACGCGTACAAAGGTTATTTGTAGGCACATAATATGGATAATAGACAGCTGAAGTAGATGTCGCCACCGGAAAACCGCATTCCTCCAACAAGTTGAACAATAATTATTTCCTCCCGCCGGTACACAATTTATACAGTGTAATTTATTACTTCGAGTTTTGGGCATTATGATACACGTAAACACACCAAACAGCATCATTACGTATTAGACATGTTTAATACATAAGTACCTACGTATACTTGTATATACGATGTACACGTAACGCATCCGTCCAGGCCGTAAAAAATCGTCTTATATTAAGATATTTAATTCAAATGTGATACGACGAGACGCTTATGTATACGCGTAGACGGTCGTAAAAGTCCAGTATTTTTTTTCTTTTATATACAATTAAAGTTCCTTTATTAAAATTAAGATTCTAAATCAAGACAATCAATATTTATAATATATACTAATAACAAAGTAAGGGGAAGGGACCGTTACCTATTAAAATTTGTATAAGGAAACCAACACCAAGGATGAAAGAGATGAATGATAAATCGAAAATTGAGAAGATGACTAGTATCAGTTAAGAGACCGAATAATTAGTACTACATAATATACAATCTGTGATTCATCGGAATTAATATACATAAACAACGTGATTTTGTTTTCCCGTATAAATGGTGGAAAGTTGCTTCATAAATACTAATAAAATACAAAAAATAATTTAAATATTATAAATACAATTTATATTTATTGAACAGTCATATTATAATACCATATACTTCAGAATTTTTTTTTTCGAGTGCAATTATATATTGATTTTAAGATTAAAAGACCAGTACTGTAATACCACTCACCCATCACTTTATCTCATCCGACCATGGAGTTTTTATTATTTTTTATTAGGTTTTATCTGTATTATATTAAATTTAAAATGCTCAAATATTATATCCATTTTATTTAGCTATTAATATAAATAACATATAACCTCATATTAATGTATCATATTAAAGTTATTAAAAGGTGAAATAAAAACTATTGTAAAAAAATTGTACTAAGTAGTTCTATCCCTTATATTAAAATATATATTACAATATGTATAACGCTACACCAAGCATTTGCAGTATATTTTAAATTAACACCATAAATTATTAATGCTATATGTTATAATAAAATGTCTGTTTAGAATTGTAATCAAAATGAATCAATACTTCGGTATTGAACTACTAGTACAGCAGAGTAATCGTTGATTTCATTTTGATAAAAAACAAATAATTATAAAGTTTGCATGATTATTCACGAAGTTCGTTCAAAATAAAAGGGAAATAAAAGGGGGTTGTTATGACAACACAAACCGGCAAATTTAATACGTTCGTGTATCATTAAATATTTACTACAAATTAAACTGAAAATTATGAACTGCCTGAAAACGAATAAATATAATGTATAACCTATAGTTTCAAATATTTTTTATTTTTAGTTGGAAGTCAGTTTTAAAATATCAAAATCTTCTTCCTAATACTGTTATTTGTTTATTTTTCATTTATTATTCTACAAAAACCAGTACCTATCTTATCCGAGATATGACAACAAATTGATTAAAATATTTTTCACATTTTTTTATTTAGTGACATTTTTGGATATTTTTTTAGTTTAATTACATTTGATTATAAATATTCATAATGCTTATTAAAAACCGAATTTAAAAATTATAATTTATAATAAATTACAGTAAATACAAAGATTTAAAATTTAAAAACATCGTAAAAATATTCACTAACATAATGTGAGTTAAAAGATAAAATATACTATATGAGTACAATACTCCGATCTAATTCAGAAACTTTTTTTCGAATCGAAAGGATAGAAAAGCCATCATTGATTTCAAATCTATATATATTTAGAAGTATTATTGTATTATAAAAACTCTTAAGTGATAAGAACCTGTCTCATGATCATAAATACTTTACTAAAAAAAGTAATCGAAATTTTCTATTTTCGTTCGTATTATAGTATTATTTTAGAGTATTAAATTTAAACAATAAGTTTACAGTAGTAAACGGACATATGATCATGTGTTTTATGTACATGACTGAATTACAATTTTCTCGTATAACCATCCGAGTGTTAAATTTGATTTTAATTGTCTTAAATGATTTATTTGTACACTACTAAGCAATTTTTTTATTAATCTATCGCCTAATAATCTTTCGAGTCTCGTACACCGGTACATCTCTCGTCCATTGATAAGTCATATTGACCGGAAAACAAACGGGCTTTATATTTCCTAACAGCTGTTTTTCTTCAATTAAAACGAGTGGAAAGCGCATAAAGTTAAGTGATGTAGAATGTTCAAACTAAATACTAATAGTTCTATAATATTAAAATTACCATTGTTACGATATGTTTATAAGTATTGATCAATTAAACAATTTTAACGCTGTTATTATATATATTCTTTATGATGGGTACAACGATAAAATAGGTTTGTGAACGGCGGCATTTTAAAATCTGCCCCCCGGCGGCATATTCGTTTACCCGGCACCGTATATTGCCGTAAATATATTTATTTTCTATTTAGACGTTTTGTTTACTACACATTTTTCGTTGTTTTGATAAACAACTGGCTGATTGCCACTTTGGAACGTTCGCTAAAGTATTTCTATTTTGAACATTTTCATGGACTCTCTCTCGCTCATAAAAACAAGTCAAAAATGTTAAACGAATTCAGGGATTTTTACCCATACTGATGCCAGAAGCTATGAATAGAGTTAAAAATACTATTTCCAAGAGTAAGCCCATTAAAAATGTAATTTTAATGCAGAAAATATATTACCACAATAGAACGATTATTCGCGTTCTTGTATATATCAAAAAATGTTCTATTTCAAGAAAATACAAAAATAAAATGTATACGTATTTACCCTATAAGCTGTAAAATAAAAAACTTTATGAACGTTATTTTCGTTCCATAAGAATAATGTTTCTCTTTACTATAAATTTCAACTGACTTTAAACAATAATAAAATATTTGTATTAAACCTATACATTTTTAAAAATACATTAAACTACAATAATACTGTTATAAATTGACAGCAAAATATTGCATTAATAATTTCATATAATACATAACTACATTATGTTTACACCCAACTGAGTAATGTACTCAATTGTGTATAGTAATGTATGAATTATTGAGTAAGTACGTTGAATATCCTTGTACAGATATATATATATATATATAATTTCCTGTTACCCAACTTAAATATTTATTCTAGCTTTTATGTTTTTATTGTGCAGTTAAAAGTAATCTTTGTTTATTATTATTTAGTTACTACTTTTGCTATTTCAACCATACGTAAAGATGTTTAAAAATACGAATTAAAATTTATTTTTAAAAAGTTGAATTCGTAAATAAAACAAATAATATTTATTCGATCTAAACATATAAAAATATAACATGGTATAGTTAAAATTTTAAAATTAACTATCTGGAATTAATATTTCGAATAAAGTAAGTTCTAAATAATAGGTTACATTCGTTAAATTTAGCCTTATAAAACTATTTAAAATCAATTACATTTAAATGTTTTTTAACGTCATCCAATGAATATCAAGAAGAAGTAAGTACTGCAAAGACATCATGTTACGAATGGAATAAAAGTAATAAAGTCTGCCAAAAACTACCGAAAAACTATGAAAATTTGGTTTACTGCGCATATCCATTTTTAACAAACTTACTTTGATTATTTTAACAATTGTAAATCTAAAGAAGATTCGAAATATTCAGCTGTAGTTAAATTTTTAGAAAAAAAAAAAAAAAAAAATGGACGTATAAAATGTATAGATTTTATTTCGAAGAAAATTCTCTGAAAAAGAAAATGCATATATAATCTAATCATTTTTAACGTTAAATAACAAGAAGATTATACATTTTCCACAATCTATTTTTATTTTTAAAAGTTGTAATCAGTTTATTGTTTTGTTATTTTTAATGTTAACCTTGCATAATATAATATAAATGTAGGTATCCATAGTATGTTATATTTGTTATTTATTTAAGGAATACGTACTCGTAAACGCAAAAAAAAAATAAAAATCGCGTGTGGAAAATCTTATGAAACTTAATGAGATACAAAACAAGTAATGATAACTATGTTCATATTGTTAAAATAGGTTTCAAATATAAATTTCATTGAGTGAGTTACAATAATTTGTGTTGTAATATAATAATAGTCTGTATATATGATACAATTTCTCCGATAATTACACAATCAATAAAAAAATTAGTACAACTCATACTAATTAATACATAAAATATTGGCTGTTGTACAAACACAAAAAATATATTTTTCTCAATGCTTTTTATTACGTCACAAAAATAATAATGTCAACATTCGCATATATTATTGCTATATTACTTAAAAAACCGAATAAAAAATATGCATGTAAAAACAAATATTTGGATAAGTGTGCTAGTGATTTGAGAGTGAGACTTTCGATTACAGTAAAATAAATTAGTAAATTTTAATTATGCAACACTAAGTAGAATTTAACTGTAGCTTAAGACCTCGGAAATTACGAGTCGGAATCCACTGTTCAATTTTTTTTTGTGAGTGTAAATTAACATATGGTACTTGGTATTGTGTATATTGTAAATGTAATCCGTCACTCGTTCGTTCAATGTTTATTAACAGCCATTATAAAAATAAATACTACCGTTTGTATTATACTCGTAATAGTATTATCAGTCATCATTAATATATAACTCGGGTAAATAAATGTTTTCGGTTGTCCTAACAGTAGATAATCGATAGGACGGGAACCAAGATATACACAAACACATTAAATCAAGAGTAGGGGGAGAGAGATGATTGAATAGTTCACATAACGTCGTAATATGTCAAACTATATTGAAGACTTGATTTTTACGGAAGATATACGTGTAAAGGTCGATAAATATATATCTTTGTATTTACCACACGACATAAAGTATTAAAATAATTGGTACATCATATGGTATAACAAACTATAAAGAAGACTATGTATATAAAATTGAAATCTCATTCACTTCCCATTAGCGTACAACCAAATCTACCATATCTATTCATTTGAAATGTTGAGATAAATGTACTTTTACGGTGTATAGATGTACTAAGAAAGGATTTTTGGAAAATTGCATTTTTAAAGATTGAAACAGTTTTGGACTCAGGGCTGAATGTATTCGTTTTTTTTTCACTTTTTGGTCATCTAGGAAATATCGGTAATCTCGTTCAATACATACGATTGATTAAGATGCATGTAAATTAATACAGTACAAATCAATAAAAACAAACATTATTGGAATATACGACGATTGTGCGCTCTTTCAACCTTGAATCTTATTCTAATATCGAAATAGTAATATTTTTCTACTATGAAATAGTAAAATATAATATATCCATGAAACGTGTGCACACTCACAGTGGCGTATCCAGGATTCATTTAACGGGGGTGTTTTAAAATTTAATAGACTTATGATAAGTGGAGGACTCTGCCCCCTCCCCGTATTACATTAATAAATACCACGTATTTGTATAAATTATTATACAGTAAAACCTCGATAAGACGAAATCGATTGGGACCATAATATTTTTCCGTGTTAACGGGGTTTCCGTCTTGACGGGGTTAATTAATTGTATGTAATTTGAAACGGGACCAAAATAATGTTTCGTTATACCAAGGTTTCCGTCTTATCGAGGTTTTACTGTATTAA
This sequence comes from Sipha flava, assembly GCF_003268045.1. NCBI lineage: Eukaryota > Metazoa > Arthropoda > Insecta > Hemiptera > Aphididae > Sipha > Sipha flava. The sequence goes on from NW_020272911.1 coordinate 65,354, forward strand.
TGAAAATAATCATATTAAGACAGTATATGTAATATCTACAAGTTGTATACAATGTTTATTCAAATTATACTGTAAGTTTGCAATTAGGTGAAATATCAAAAAATACGGCCGATGGGGAGTGTTCTAACACCCATAAAATCCCCCCTAAATACGCCCCTACACATCCATATATATTTTATGTGAATTACCTGCAAATTTAACGTACGATTATGATAAAAAACGGATGACAGGGTGTGCGTTGACGTGCGTATATAATACGAGCACGAAATGTATGATACATGCATAACCGTACAGGATTTAAAACGAACGCGGGTCGGCACTGTGTACAGGGCGATGTGTACCCAAGTGTTCGTTACATGCGTACACAGGAATCCGTATAAAAGCCGAAGACTTGTCGGTGCGGTTGCGTGTGATGTACCTGTTTGTACACGCGCGTAGCGCCCGCAGCGACTCGTAACGCCACGCGCCATAAATCAATTTTGGGACGGGTAATTAATGGCGACGGGTCCGGCGGAACGAAAACAATAACCCGACCAATATTCGCGTGCGTAACCCGTAATTACACGTCCTGGCCGCGGGCGGAGGGATGGAAACGGGCGCCCGTTCGAATTACCATATTTTTCGTGTGAGGTGCACTACACTCGGGGTGTACAATATAATACGTGCATGTGGGTGTGTTAAAAACATGTATTAGTGTCGGTATTTTTACATATTACGCCTCGTCCTGTATTTTCAATGTTAAGAATACAACTGAACAAATTAATTACATACATAGTTTCGCCGTTTGTTCGATCTTTTATACAGGTACACGCGTAAAATGTACACATTAGCTCGATTGGCTTAGTTAAGATATAAAGACAGTAACGCACTCGATTAGTTCATTGAGCATTGATTTAACATATCATTTACACAAATACACATATTGCCTCAATACTAAAATGATCAATGGCCAATATCAGATATTAGGAAATCTGCTAATTACTGTTTATACGATTGGTCGAGATACACACGGTTTCAGACCGTTGCCGGGTTATTTATTTATTTAACGTATACGGGCATGCACCCTTGATGTATGCATAGCACATTTAAGGTTAACGAATACAACAAATAGAAATATTTATAAATTAAAATTAAACTGAAAGTTAAGTGTAGTAGATAAATAGAGTAAGTATTATTAAAGATACGTTATTGCAAATAAATGGTTATCATTAAACGTATACGCTCGTATACCTACTTCATAAATAGAAAAAAATCCATAGAACATACATTTATTTTTAGAAAATTTGGTATTGGTAGGTTAATAATAACATTGATAATTGATTATTATTTATAGCTATCGATTATCGTCAAACTATATTCATTAGGTATCAAATTATAATATCTACAAGCGGCCGTTGTCGTTTCTATACAAGAATATACTAGATAATGTGGCCATTGATTAAATAAACAGATAGCCCAGGCAATAATAAATATTGGAAACGCCTAAAATGTCTCAAATAGAGCCAGAATTGTAGTTGTAATGGATTCCTGATAACAGAATGCGCTGGCGTTCCATATAAACATTTGTAATCTCCAATTTATTGTTATCCGTGATCAATGTTGATACATTACTGATAAACTATAATCAATTTTAACCGTTGTCATTTATTCCTTTTTATTATGTATAGGTTCTGTTAAAGTTAATTGTATATATTTTATATGTTTTGTAGTTACCTATTTGACTATTACATGATTATGCTTTTATTTTACAATTATATTTATATTTTTTGTCTTTAAAATCGGGCAGTTATTAAATTTTCCATAGAAGCTTTAAATACTTAGATAAATCAAAAAATAATATGGGATAAAATCAATACACATTTTTTTTTTTTTATATTAAAGTTTATACTTGTGAACATGAGATCCAGAAAAGACTTGAATACTCGCAAGCGAAGCGAGCGTCTTTTTGAATGATAAAATCTAATAAGTTTTGATCCTAATGAATACACAATAGTCATTGTTTTAAATCCTTAAATACGCGTATACCCTCTAGTTTTTTTGCCAAAACACCACTGATTAAAATCATTAATAATCGGGAAATAATTATGAGGATTATATGGAATATATAGCTAGAAACACACAAGAATCGTCTTTGGACTATTTTAAATTTCCTCAAATCACCAAAAGTATAAGGTTCCTAAAAAACTAGTATTTTCGAGAAAGTGGTATGTTTATAGAACGTTGTCCATGTAATGGTCATTGATCGTCAACTATGGATTAATCACATTCATACAAAATTTAAAATCGAAAAATTATTTTTATTTGATCACCGAAAAAAGATAACAGTTGATATTAAATTCGAATATCTAATAACAAAAATGACCAGTACAAAATAAGTCAAAAGTAATTTAAAAATGCAGGAGACTGTTAACATTTTTAAATTAAAACTTATGTGCATTGATTAAATAAGGATATTAATATACTATTGATCCATGTATATATTTTTTTATTACTCTAAGTGCCACTGACATATTAAATATGTCAGTGGAATTTAAAAATCGTATATAAAATTAATGATAAAATTCACATATGCGATTATCCAAGAATAAGGTTTAAATCAAGTTTTTGATAAATAAATTACTTGTAAAATTACAGATTTTGAAAAAATGTTGGAACTTGAATTGAACAAAAAAGACGTATTATTATTTAATATTTAATTTTAACTTATACGTTTAAATTGTATCACAAAGATATTATTATTCAATTGGATATAAATGCATATTTCTTATAATATCCAATATACAAATGAGAAAAAAATATTTCGTAATATTTATAATCTCTATACCTATTACTGTCCTAATAATAAAATTTTATTTTTGGAAAGTTATACTTTTGCTCTACTTAAATAGCAGAAAGGTCAATCCTATCTTTGTATGCTGTAAACATGTACAATAATATATATTATAAACAAAAATGCCTACTTCAGCTATACAAATACATTTTTATTACTCCATATATATCTTTATATGTACATAATACATGGTATATTGAATCAATTATGAAATTATACTTTAATTTTTTAATTTATTATGAATAATGATTTAATGATTTATAACAATTTATATGGTATGATATTTATCAGATAATGTTAAATTTTAATTTAATATTATTATACATGCGAATTTCTTTGTATTATTTTAAATGCTCATTGTGTTATAAATATTTATACCTAGAGTTAAGTGAGATAAAGAACTATGATTATACTTTTACATGCACAGAATATTATCTAAGCGTACTATATATTGCAATGCAAATTAGCTATGAAATGAGTTGGTATCAAAATAACACATGATATGCATTTTATTTTTATTAGTAATTATAACTTATTTTAGATTAAAATTAATAATTGATTATTAAATAATACTTAAATTACTATTTTGATAATATTTTGTCAATGTAAGACTATAAACCTATATAGAAGTCAAAAAAAATTTGAATATTTATAAAATAAATTTATAACTATTCATATATAGGTTATATAATTTAAATTTGAATATTTATTAAAGATAACAATTTAATGAAAACAAGTTTCTCATGTACCTATATAATATTATAATTTAAATATAATAAATAAAATTCAAATTTTCAGTCAATAATATCATAAAATAAATTGAGTTTGAAAATACTCTTTGTAGGAAACGAATAATAAATAATAGCAACATAGTCTAATCAAAAGTAAAATTACTGTACATTATACTACTATATTTACCTATTTTCTACACTTAGATTTTACTATAAATAATTTGTTAATAGTTTATTTCATTAGTAATTCTGAGTTAATTGTAATATATGGTATTTATACGTAATTGCCATATTCCAAGTATTTTTAAAATGCCATTTTAAATCATAATTCGTTACGCATTCTTATTCTATAACAATCATTGTGGGACTTGTTAAATATAAATAATTTTCAATTCATAAAAATGTTCTGCCAACCAAATCATGATTACCAATTAATTGAAATTATCAATTAAATATTTTTTAATAATTATCATCAGTCTCTATAATATACTAGAATAAAAATTGAACAAAATTGTAACAAAATAAAGTTTTTATTGCGTATGACTTTTTATTTAGAACATATAATATTATTGTTTATGAATAAATTAACTGTATACAAAAATAAATAAAAATTGTAACTATAAAAGAGGAAATTATATATGGATTGTTTTACATTTTTTTGTTTAGTACAAACAATTATAAACATATTAGTCAGTCAGATATACACAATGTACTATAAAATAGATAAATGAATAAATCACGCATATACTTAGACTATGGGGGTTAAATTATTTCTTTTGCATTCTAATTTTCAGATTTTACATTTAAAATTTTATAATATAACTATAATTATTAATATTCACATAATAAAACAAATTGAATAGTAAAAAAGACTAACAACATTAGATATTGCACTAATAGCATTATACATTGTAAAGTCATTGAAGGTCATATTTTTGCAATTTTAGCATTTCATGACTGTAATTACATTTGAATATTGATAATTTAAAAAATAATTGCTATATTTATTATTCAACTATAGTAAATTACGATCGCTATATTTTTCTCACACAATGATTATGTAAAATATTTAAATAAATATGCTCGTACTGCTAGTAAAAATGTAATAATTTTTTTAATGTTTCTTAACTGTATAATTTCTATGATATATTATGTATAACATAATTACATATAAATTAAGTTTAAATTTAATTCATGTATAATTTAAAATCGTTGGTGAGCATAAAAAAACAGTTTTTGTTTATTTTAAATTTAAATATGTCAGAATTATAAAATTGAAAAATTATAACACTAATAAATAATAATGCGACTAAAATTATTCACTACTGCAAGTAAACACCACTCTGTATATTAAAATATTATAATTTTCTGATTTGTTTATGTAATATTTTCTGTAGTTAATTAATATTAATTATTAATATTACATTCATTTGTTGAATTATTTTTATTAGAAACATTTATATAACGCTAAGTAAGTACATTGTACATATAAATAACGGTAAGACATATAATAAGGACAGTGTTACATCAATGTAATATACCAATGAAATACATGTGATAATAACAGTAAAAATACGAAATAACGAAGTATAATAAAAAACGACTATCAGTAAGTGAGTTAACTGGTGAATTCTCTTATATAGACTATAAGAAATTACGAGATGACAACGGGCATGTCGTGATAGTAAATCAGCGACCGTAATATCTTAACCGGAAAAATGCATTATATCCGCTATAACCTGAAAATAAATTCTAAACGGTAAAATAGCCTTGACATTTTTTATTTCTTCGATGAAGTGGAAAATTTGAGTGGTTTGCGATCTATAAAAATGACGGGCCTCAAGCATGGGATATAGTTAGGATTTAGTGTGATTGGTATAAAATGTTCAACCCTTATGAATAAATTTAAGGATGTGTAGCTTTAGTTGTGGATTAGTTTACATATAAGTATAAAATGTCTATAATTATATATTTATGATGTATATAGTAAAGTAACTATGGAAACAATAGCTATATACTTAATTAATGCTTATTGTCACAGAAAATAATACAATTCGTTGATAAACAATATACGTCATTAATGAGCTACGTCAATAAGTCGAAACAAAGCTATTTTAATATAGCGGTATGATGCGTGTCCTTGTTGTTAATACATTGTAACGGACGAAAAATTATAATTGAAAATTTTTTCTTTTTTTTTTACATTACTAATCAGTAGAGTTTATCTACTTCCTATTTCATATAATGTTAATACTAACTAATATTTTATTTATTTCTGTTAAGATCTATTAAAAAAAAAAAAAAAAAACAAATTTTATATAACAAATTATGTACTATTGCTTTTTTTGTATTTTATAAATCCTTTTTAGATTAAGAAATTAAAACAGATAGCTTCAAAGCAACATTAACCATAATTAATAATTTTTATATTTCAAATAAATATTAATAATACAGTATAAATATTCTATTGCAACTAATATATATCTGAAACATTTGTAGTTTTAAGTAAAAAATTTATATTTTTTACTAATTTACGATGTAATAGATTTTTTTATCTCCATATAATATAAAATTATATAATAACTATATAACATATATCTATACCAATATTATAAAAAGGTATAGTTTATAAGTTTATGAGTTTGTTTGTAGAAAGTAATCTCTGAAACTACTAAACCAATTTTGAAAATTATTTTACCAGTAGAAAGCTACATTATTACTGAACGACATACACTATATTTTATTGTGATCAACCATATTTCTTAATATGAAATAAAAATATTTATCAATAAATTTTGAGAGATGATGCATTATTTTATTGACGTGCGCTGGCTATACGTGAATATAATGTTCTGGGTAAATATACAAAAATATTTTTCTTTACTTAAGTCATAAATAATGTACAAAAACTATACATTTTTTTGATGTACTTATCTGGTTAAATGTTAATAACAATTGATGACATGTATTCAAGACTCCACAAGGAGGAGAGCGGTTGAACCTGAAATACGGGGACCCGACTATTTTAGGGACCTGAAGATCTTTCAGTAAGGTAGGAAATTCAAGAGTAATAAAACTCACTTGCTCTTTTACCAAGAGTGAATTCATTAATTTCAACAATAAATTTCGACAATATTACATAACTGAATTCGATGTGCTCTAAGCCTGAAAAATGAAATTTTAACTTCAAAAAAATATATAAAATATAAATTAAAATATACTTATTTTTTCTCTTTTCATTTAGATAATATTATAATAAAAAAAATGAAGACAGTATTAATATAAAAATGCTTACGAATCCTAACTTTTAATAATTTATGGGACATTTCTTTGTTGGTGAAGTTTTGTAAAAGGCCCGGACAAACATTTAGTACAGGGACCCAGAATTTGATGTGAGGGTTTGTCATATATTATTGATATATTTTTAAAATAAAATGATCAAATTTTAATTTAATTGATAAACATAAGCCTGGAAATATACGTATATTTGATTTTATACATATATTAAAATAAAATATTATAACATATATTTGTAAAATCTCGGAACCTAAGGATAGTATTTTCGGTAAAAAATATAAAAACTATTTGTATAGCGGCAAATGTCAAAAGTGATTTGATTTATTATGAAATGACGAAATGAAGCAATTTCAGATGTATAGTTTTAGTTGTCATGCGTCATAAACATCGAGTCGAAGTGAAGTACACATTATAGATCATTCGCGCGCCCGCCGATACTTTTTCATCGTATAAACTCGTACACCAAACGTCTAATGGAAAGTAATCCGAATATCGTGTAAATCCCTCTAGACAGCTCAAACTACCCTTGCACCATCATGTGATGTAAGTGGAAAAAGGAACTGACATAAGCAACAACGGTATATGGCACTTCATAAAATATTTAATTTAGTTAATAGGGACTGTATACTGTACACAATTCTACACCAATACAGTGAAGTAAAACAGACTATAAATAAATAATTAGCTCATAAATATAAATAAATATGTATACAAATATTCACTACTACGCTGCATACATTTTATCATAAAATTGTATATGCTTAATGTCAACTTATTAAAACATTATCTTACAAAATCTATTTTATGTAAGTATTTACTTATAACTGTAAATGATAATATTCAATGTTTAATTTTAATATAGTTAATATTGGTTCAATTCACAATAACTCTCAGTTATATAATATCCAAATTACAAAAAGGTCTAATATATATACCCATATAAAACATTTTTTGATTAAACTATACTCCATTTAATATGCATTTATAGTATAAAATAAAGTCAGATAAATTAAATTATAGAAACAAAAACATATAAATATATTTACTAGAAATGATAGTTGATCAATATTTCGACTGTTATCATATCACAATATATTCTATTAACGGACGACGCTCCGTGTAAAATTAATGTAATTATCATCTGTTCAACAACTAGAATAAAAACTTTATAAAAATTAAATAACAGACATTTGAGTGAGTACTTAGTGTATTTAGAACAACCCCGGAAAAATAATTAATAGAAAAACATTTATGTACTCATAACAGTTACATATCTCGTAACAAAAATAAATCGATTAATTTATTTATGCTAATCAACAAATATAATAATATATAATAATAATATAATAATATAAAATAAAAATAAATTATGATATTCTAAAAACTACTAAACTTAATTTTAAAAAGCTTTAATTACTACTAACAGAGGTAGATCTATAAATATAAAATGAAGGGAGAGCTAATTTGTATTTTCAGAAAGACAAAATATATCATTTTAGTAAATATATATATTAGTTATAGTATATTTTAAAATGATAAAATATGAAAAATTAACAAGTCCATTGATATTTGACTTATGTTAAATGAAATATATTCTTATTAAGTGCTTATTACATACTTGCATATAATATAAAACGGTCAAAGGGTGAAACTACAGCCTCTTAGTCCACCTTGGATCCACGCCGGACTACTAATAAATGTATTGTATACTGTGTATATGTATATATATGTTTTATATACTATTGCTATATTTAAACCTAACAAGTTTGCATAGTTGTAAGCTTTATGGTGTCACTAATAAAGAGAAACATCGTATGAAGACTACAAAATGATGTACAACATATGTTATACCTGAACTTTTATGAATACTCAATTGATAACAGTTAACAAATATTATAAACCATTCTTAAGGTAAGTTTTACCTCTGATATATTAAAAATTTCATAATTGTTTTAAGTACCTAGTTATAGGTTTATTTTAACTTATAATGATGTCATTTTAGAATATAGGTAAGTTGATTAATAAGCTTTTCACTTTATTTAAACAGTGAAATCACCTATATCGAATAATGCTAAGTTATTAATTGAAATTGCAATTAAACTATTAATATACTGTTAGATAATGTGCATAGAAGAAATTTATAATTTACAGTCATATGTATAAGTTTTGAAAATATTGTTATGTATGTTTGTTATGAAATAAATTAATGTAATCGTGAGTAAAACATTCTGGTCTATATAGATCATCAAGACCTATTTAAGTTCGATTTTTAACTGATCTGAGCTGAAACGAACTGGTATATACTAACTACCAATAACTTATATTATAACTAAAATAAATATTACGCAAAACATGCAGTGATCACTCAGTAATGTTATAATTCATCTGAAATCCCTTGAACAGCATAGAATCAAACTTAATTTATATTTTATTTTTAAGTTATTAAATGGCTATATTGACTATCTTAACCTCTTAACTCGTCTTTAATTCAAAGTTTCCTCAGCTCACACCCGATTAACTAACTTATTCTATTTAAATCCCAAACTACAAATTACACAACTAACATACCACTCTTGAGAATCATGAACTCTGTAAAAAATTATAGCATTGATTCGTTTTTTTCTACTTCGGTCTACTCTTATAAAAATCACGTTTCCGCTAAACTGGCAGTATATAATATAACTTGATATGTTTATTTATTATTAATTGTATCTCATTTTTATTTTTTTGTTGTATTTGAATTTTAATTTAATTTTATATTTTTTTGATAATATTTTCGAATGCTATTTAAATTTAATTCGTATAATTAACTTGTATATTATTTCAATACAGAAATTAAAAAAATAAATAACGTATCAGCATAACAAAATATGGTATATAGACGACACCAATGAAAGTTATATTAGAATCAGTTAAATGGTTTTTGATATCAATAAACATAAACGATTAAGGTGGCAATTATCTCAACTTATCTATATATTAGTAATTATTTTACATTTAATAATAATAATTATTGATTTCTAGTTAGTTTAAAAAGTATACATAAATTCGAATATAATCATTCTGTATTAATTCAAGAAAAAGTTATACTAGTACAACGCAAGAAAATTTGATACAGAGATTATAAATAGTATTGTTTATTGAGTGCAGAGGGCATTTAATTGTATTTAGATTATTTCATATAAATCCATGATTAAAAATCATACAGTAGTGACGTATTGTGATCGAGGAGTGCTTACATATGAGTAGTTTTTTATTTTAGACATGATAAGTGTTGACCTTAGTTGTTTAAGAATAAAAGATGAAAACTATATAGTTAAATATTTATGGATATTTAAAACGTTTTATCTAAGTTTACAGTAATGGTAGTATTGTGTTTTAAAGAAAATATTATTTATATTAGGACTGAACGCAAAAACAAAAGAAGTAGAAGTGTTAGTAGTACAAATATTTGTATTTTTAGATTAAAATTTCAGTAACAAAATAAATGTATGAATATTATACGAGTAGATAATAAAAGTTATTTTACTTCGTACCAGCATAAAATTCGACATATAAAAGTGAATTTATAAGTTTTTAACTACAAATTCAGATTTTGCTTGATTAGTTAATAATTATTAATTACATAGTAATATAATAGTGTATTGTGATACTTCTTACTATAATGATTAAAAATAAATATAAAAAAATATCATAAATTATGATTTATTAGTCAAACCTTGAAAATATATTAAAATTGATAAAAGAAAAAAACATTTATACTAAAATACGAAATAGTTTAATTTCAAAGTGTAATCAATGAACATCCATATTTTAAAAATAACCAATATGTACCAATCAACAGACATTACGTTGGCTAATGTTGGAAGATTAGATTATTATTGTTTTAATTAAAGCATACAAGAAGTAAACATTATCCATAACAATAAACAACTAATAAATATTATTCGTTACATAATTAATAATCATTTTACAGAAAATAACATTATATTATACTTATTGATTTATGTGTTCATTATTTGACGTTAAAGACTTGAGAATAGGAAAAAAAATTATATATATACATGGTATGAAAATAAAATGAAGTTTTTCTCGTATAAATGGAGGTTTAGTATAGAGGGGGTATGAGTAGGTCTTTTTTATAGCACCGAGGGTCATACATAAAATGACGAATACGTTGGTTTTTACGTACAAAACTGCGTAGGGGAGAACTTTTACCGTCGTCATCGATGACTACGGATCGATTTTTATACGGTTTCTTTCTCGCCCTCGTTCTACCATTCCCTACAGGAAAACGCGAAAAATGTGAAACCTCAAACATTTATTTTGTTTACTTTTAGAATTTTTAGAATTTAATTCATGTATATGAAACTCTGTATTGTAGAACACAAATAATATTTTATATAACAATACAAATAAAATATACATTATTACAGTATAAAGTGGTATATTAATAATTATTTGTAATGAAAATATGTTAACTTTATTACGAGAAAAATACTGAGTGTTTACTAACATATTTTAAGCAATTGATTTTTCTAAGTAAATATATGTAAGTATTTAATATAATAAAATGTAAGAAGTTTTATCATACAAATGGAATATTATTCTCAAATTCTCCATCAACTTATATATTAATCTATAACTGTCCTAAGTAAACCCAATTTATTATAATAGGAAAATTTAAATAGTCTAGCATATTATCAATCATAAATATAAGTATATAAGTAGTAGTTGTAACATTATTTATAAATTATAGATAAAACCGTTTAAGCAATAGCCAGTTAATATTTTTGTCCAAAAAATATATTATAATACATTTCATTGGGAAGAAATTTACACGGATTAATGAAGCTAAATTTTTTATTTTATACAAAATTAATTTAAAACCGTTGTAATTTTATTATTTTTTAAGAAATAGTTTTATAATTAATAAGTATTTATAAATTTGCTATCATTTAATCGCTTCATATTATGAAATAATGGAAAATTATTACTACACAGATAAATAAAATTTACTATTAGATGTACAGAATATTGGCAAATATACAATATTACGAAGTGTAGTCTGAATAGAAAATGATTGAAAATAGCGATACAAAAACATGTTTTGGGTATTAATTATAAAATACTAACCCATTAAAAAAAATAATAACAGGATTAAATATTATATAATAATAAGACTAATTCAAATTTTCAATTCTTTTCAATTCGTTTAATAATCCAACTAACTAGGTTTTATATATACGCCCGCATATAACGAATAAATAAATAAAAACTTAATCAAACTTAAGTACATAATAATTATTGATGCATCCGTGTCTTAAATTATTTATAATTCATGGATTGTCTTTATAAAATCATGTTTTATTGAAAATGTTAAGTCGTTTATTTTTTACGAATAAGTGATGATGATTAAACTTTTTATTATCCATTTGGTTAATATATATTTTGTTAGAATTAAATATAAATATATCCATGATTTAATACTTCATAATAATATGTATCGAGTTTTGATAAACCCGAACTTATATGAAACAATATCCTAAATTCCCAAGTTCATTATTCCATTAAACCGATATATCATTAAAATGAACCATCACTTAAACAATACATATACTCGTTGATACTATTGATACAATAGAGGCTGCAAAATCTCTATATAGTAAGACACGTAAAAAAAAAAGAACCTCTATCGTAACATATATGTTAAATATCAATAAAATCAATAAAAAGAAATTAACAGTACATATAGTTTATTATTAATAAGACTAATGGCAAAAAATCACGATCATGACTAAAATAAATTGAAATAGATTTAATAAAATATTATTTTTGTTTTTATATCGGTTCATGGTTTTTACTTAAAAAGTTGTTTTTTAACATATTGATTTAATTGGCTGCATAGATTAGGAAATCGGGTAAAAATGGTATCAGTCCATTACTAATATAAAAGTCCATCGACTCACTCACTGATCAGCGTAAAGTAAAATATATACCGATTTATTTGAAATGTTGAGCGATTGTATTTATCACCATATATATAAGCATACTACCAAAGGATTTATTTAAGGGTCGACATAGGCGTAAACTGGGGGGGAATTGCCCCTAGAATAAATTAGGAGGGGCACTGCCCCATTTGATATTTAACATACCTTGTTTTAAAATAAGTACAAAAGAACTGGTTATAGCTATTACTATACAATTTTTTTTTTAAATCTTAAATTTAAATTTTTGCTTATCTAACATAATGTTAGAAAATAAATAATTTTGTATAATAAAATGTAAGTAGTAAAGCGGCGTTTAGCCTCGAACACCCTTTTCGTTAGATATGTAATTATATTTTTGCCGCCCATAATAATTTTCCAAGTTACACCTATGAGAGTCGAAACCGTTTTAGGCTGAGAATGTATCAATTTTTTCACTTTTCAATTACCTAAAAAAATATTTTATTTTGTTACTATGTTGATTTTCATAGTTATCGATTTTAGTATATATAAATTATAAAGTGTAAATAAATAAAAAAGTATCATTTGAGTATATGATGGTTATGCGTTTTTTCCAATCTAGTTTTTTTTTTTTTGCGTTAATAATAGTAATTATTCTAATATAAAAATAGTAAAACATTTCACAAGTAGAGTCGAATAATTTTGTTAGTATGTATATATATTTATTGGATATTAAATATCTTAAAAATAATAAAATTAAATTTGTCGTTACTGTTCGTAAAAATAAACAATTTTTTCAGTTTTTTTAAACCTGCATGAACAGACTTAAATTTTTATAATGGATATTACCACCAAGCTTAAATATTTTAAGTATCATATAAAAATAGGGCGCAACTTATTTATTTAACCCATATAACTAATATAACTAAACAGCGAGGAGAAAAACGGGAGAGCCTTTTTTATTTCACTATATGTATATATTTCACTATGCCTATATGTTAATTTTACATTCCATTAAAAACTTTAAAATAATAGTTATTTACATATAATATAGGTGTTATTACACCTATAATAATCCAATAAAAGTATTTCAGCATAATTAATAAAGCTACATTATTTCAGATATCTAAACTGTCTAAACTAAACGTATATTATACATAATTATTATTTATACTTGAGATTCTTTCTTACACTTATTACTTAAAAATCGACAAAGATGCTTAAAGTATATTTTATCGGGCTTCTGAGATCTATTTCTAGAGGAGGCAGATTCAAAATATTTTTATATTTCAAAGCTGTTTACAATGACATATCATTTAAATCAATATATTATAATACTTAATTTTGTTTGGAAATTTTTGATATAAGTATGTATTGCTCCTTAATATAAAGACGACTGGAGACATATAAATAAAAATAACAAGTTATGGGCTATAGATCAAAATATAGTTTTATTTCATAATTTATTTCATTTATGTCATAATACTTTATACTTATTACTTAATATTTTATTACTATATACTTTTTTTTTTTGCAAAAATCAAAAACTAAAATGAAAAAAAAACGGTAAATGTATTGTTTGAAAGTAACTAATCATGTTTATTTGGATAAATTTGGGGGAATATATGCTTATTAAAAACAATCTATTACTTAATGCATAGAATACAATTATAAATACTAGTTTTTGTAAAATACACACGTAATAATTTTAGTTTTAATATGTATTTATTTTTATCATTTATAATAATCTAATCAGTAAAATTTTATTAAATTTTATTTTAATTATTTATCCCACTTAATGTATTAATTAAGAAAATTATTTTCAATAAATATATCCTAAAAATTAAGATTTTAAGACTATAACTATTCTTTAATTACCATTAGTAATATCGCCTAATAATTTATACAACATTTCATAATAGAGATCTATTTTTTTCAGCTTAACGCAAACCTCTGTTATCGAGAACTCATAACTCGTAGAGTATAAAATAGGTATAGTTATCTTAATAATATAATATAATATGTTCTTACCTTTTATTTCCAGTTCATCCGTGCATCAAAGTACAATACTTGTTTAATGTTCATTTGGTAGACCAATCACAGACCTTCTAAGTACCGTAACCGTATAGATATAATACATGTATGATACAAAATGTATAAAAAAGCGGTTCTGTTCCGGTTTTTTTTTCGATATTTTCAGTGGGGCGTTTTATACTTCCACTGTAAAAAAATGAAGTTTATTATATATAACATCAATAATGATTATATGATAACATGAAAATAAACTAAAAATATTAATTGAAGTAATAAAAAAAATATGATACAGTCTTGTTCTCAGTTTCAAAACTATTAATTTTCATAAAAAATGCATAATATTGAATAAAAAATGTTTTGATATTATTTTTATGGACTTATGATGATTATGCTATAGAAAGGGTAATTTTAAAATATTTTTCTCAAATAATTAACTATACATTTGTTTACTCATTTTAGAATTGAAATTTTTACGCTATTCCACAATTAAAAAACTATTTTTTTAAAAAAAAATACTATTTTCAAACATAACTTTCTCTTGTCAGTTCTTACCTAAAAAATGTCATCTAAAAATCGTGTATATTTAATACATATGTTTAATATATAATATGTAATATATATATAGACAGTGGTTATTACATCACTGTGTTTTTATTTTATTTATTTTTACTATGTTTTTTTCTGTTCATAACTTATAAACGAAAATTCTCAGAATTACAAAATAAAAATAAATGAACTAAAATAATTATAAATTAAAACATTTAAGACAAATCTACGAAGTATAATAATATTGTTATATTTTTTTGATATTTTCAAAAATTTAAAGCAAAAAAAAAAAAAAATTTAAAACAAAATCTATGATTATTTTAGTAAAAAATTTGTTTTAACACGAATTCAATAATTATAAAAACAAATCATTTAATTTTTACGGCGGGTAAATTCATGTTAAGTATTAAATCGTTATTAATCATGTAGCACTATATTACAGTTTTTCACATAAAATTGATTAATTTATAATAAATAAATGTATGATTGATTTATTTTCTGGACTTAGTATGCTCGAAAATAAAGTGATTATCGATTATTATTTTCCTGCCCATAGAAAATAATTGTACTGTTATACACTTTCAATATTTTTATGTATTTTATTATTATAATATTGAGTAGTTAAAACATATATTGATAAAAATAAATTCATTCATTATAATTATTTGTAATTATAAATGACTATGACATAATAAAAATATGGTCACGTACTTATTCCTAGGTGGGATAAAAATGTTCAGCAAAAGCAACGAAATTCGAATACTGTGGGACAGCTACCTATTCTGCTCCTATTAAATACGCTTATTATGATATAGGTACATATTATATTAATTTATAGACTTTGAAGATTTTCATGTTGATACTTTAATCCAAATGCACAGTATATCGAAATGACCATTTTGAATTTAGAATATTAACTATTTTTTTTCTTCGCATTTCTCTACTGCGCTGTCTTGCAAATTAGAATTGCATACACTACTCATAAATAAATGTGAATGGTATGCAAACATTACGTAAAAACCAATGTTTTTTCGATACACTGAAGGACATGATAATGTATTTCATAGTTGATACGCATTTCTGCCTATACAGATTATAACCATTATTATAAACATTTTTCTGAATTTAATAATAAAATCGAGGAGTTTTAAAATAGCCGAAAATATTTTAGCCGACACATATTTCGTTCGAACTGTATTTTAGCCGACAGTATTTGTCATTAGATTATGGTAATATCATACTGTGGTAATAGTTTATACCACGATTATAGATACCATATTATGATAGTCAGATAGATACTAGTCAGAACCGGAAAAAGCTATGGGCGACCGGGGTGCCAAACTGAAAATTATTTTTATTTAATTTATTTTTTAATACGCATTTAACAATCTACAATTTTATAAGCTAATAACTTTATTACAATATTATATAATCGGGTAATAAAGTTTAAAGTTATAATACAAAATACGTACTTAAATTTTATTTAAACTTACTAAAAAACTTAATTTTACTACTACTCAAACTAGATGAGGAGGGAATTAAAGGCGCTAAAACATCTGAGATCATGTTATATCCTTATCTGTGATCTAGTCAGTAATACGGTATAAGATAGCAAGAGATAACATATTTTGGGAGTATCGGCTAAAATACTGTCGGCTCAAATACGTTCGGCTAAAATACGGTCCGAACAAATTACGAGTGGGATCATTTATTTTTCGGCTAGAATATGGATCGATTGATATATTATCGGCTATTATACGCGCTCCCATAAAATCTACTTTATCTATCCTCTACCAATAAAAAAATTCTCTGTACGTGTCTGACAGCCGACCGTGTAGCACGTGTTTTCATTATCGCAAGTGTGCATTTAATAGCTTTTGATAGCACAACACTTTCGGATCACATATATCGGTAATATAATTTCATATTATGTAAGTATCCACCTTATCGTGAAATGCACAACGATAACAAGACATCCGGATCGTCAAAAATGAAGGTCATCAGCCGTTTACCATTGATCAAAACCACCTGAAACGAATGCAACACATACAATCAAACCCGTAAATACACCTCTCATACAAGCCAATAGCCGCAATACAACCAATATATCATATACAAAAACCTCCTCTTCCAATCCACCTAGTACACCTACTCTGTTCTCATATACACAGTCATCTTCAAAGATTTCAGCGACTCCGTCAAACGATATCAACAGTCTACAGTCATTGCCAACAATCCCGTACATAACACAAGATTAATTACGCAACAACGACAGCCAATGAAAACCCTCCTAGCAGAAAACAGGCACTCGTTTTCAACACTAAGATGGTATACCTCAGAGATTATATTGTTGCCATAAGCAAACTAATTTCTCCTAAAAACATCGTTTTTGCCTCCCATATATCCAACAACCGTTTTTACATTTTTCTCTCAAGCAAATAAACACTTAATTCACTTTTAGCATTCACTCAAACTACCATTATTAATAAACAGTTAATTGAAATCCACCGGCTCATAAATCCATCTAAGAGGATAGGCATATCAAATGTCTAACTTAAGGCCTACATAAAGCCTTGATTCTCTCAAAACTTGACTACGGTGCATCAATGTCCTCAACAGCCAAACCTACATTCCTAAAAATTTGGAGCCGATTCACAACTCCGGAATTCGTCTATCCATTGGTGTTTTTCGTTTCAGTTCCATCAAAAGCATCTTGAATACTGCAGGAATTCCATCCTTTACAATACGGTGGAGAGGAAAAACGGCTATATTAGCAGCAAAAATATCAAGATCACCTGCTTCTCAATATATACCGCAGAAGCTTTGGGAATACTTAAAGCCATCGAGTAAACCATATCAAACGTCAATAACAACAATATTAATATTTTCAGTAACTCCCTCTCTTCCCTCACTAGCATCCAAAATTATTACTCCCCCTCTGACATCGTTAGAAAAATGCAGAATGCTCACTTTATGGCACATCAATCAGGCAAAAATATAACATACACCTGAATTCCTGGACACTGCAATATATTTGGAAACGAACGATTAGATAAGGTCGCCAAACTCGCTCAATCGTCTTTCGGCGCTATTCCCTTACCTTGTTTCTCCTAAAAAGATATAAAGAGAGTCATCAAAGATGACATATTACTTCTATGTCAGTGCGAATGGAATAAAAGGACTACCAAACTTGATGAATTTATAAATGTCGTTCAGCCTTTTCTCTTCCCCACACGAGACCTCCATCAACCATCTCAGAATAGGACACACCACCCTCACTCACTCTTATCTAATGAAGAAAGAAGACTCTCCTATTTGTGAGGTCTTCCTCGAGGTTAAACACATTCTAACTGAATGCAAAATTTATGACAAGGAAAGAGAACAATTCCAAATATTGGATCACGTAGAGGAAGTACTCAGCTTCGAACCCAATAACATTTCCAATCTCATTCAGTTCCTAACAGAAACTAAACTTATAAATAAAGTGTAAACCTATATAACACACAGTGTGTTGATCCAACTGTACCTTTTTTTATTCTCTTTTTACTATCTGTACCATATTAAAATCTTATTCTATGTAATCATATTAATATCTATATATGTATAAATATACCTGAACATGTTATACGTTCAATAGCTACAGATGCTGCGGATAGTTTATATAAAAAGAAAAACAAATTCGAAGCCAACAATTAAACAATATAAATATAAGGTACTACAAAAAAAAAAAAAAAATGAATTGGTGTACAATACTTTCAAGTAATTTTGTTAACGTAAGTATTTAAAATATCAATAAATATAAATATTGTTATACACTTATATAAAGCACGTACCTATTTGTTATTACAATGTACAATTGGGTTAATACATTTTCAGTAAAACGTATTTTATACACACGAATTCATTTAGAACGCTATAGAATTTAACATTTATAATCTTAATGCAAAATATGACATAGTTTTAACTAGAAAATTAAATTTATTGACTTTGTATACATTTACTTGACGATTTTTAATTCGAAACCGGTACTTTACCAATATAATAACACTCCAGGCTAAGTATTTATTTATTTATTTATTTTTATACATAAACTATTTATTTATATTTATAAATTAATTTACAAGTATTAATCATTTAGTAATTTTTAATTTTTAATTAAATTTTTTATTATTTTATTATATGTATAATTTGTACTTATAATATGCTGTTAGCATAAACTGACGTCCGGACTCTCCCAGAAATGTTGTAAATGGGGCCCTACAAATTAAGTTTAAGAGTAAGGAGTCACTATTTTAACTGATGTTTACATGTAATTAATTCTAAAATATTTGGTAAAAAATAAATTACATTTCGTAATAGAAAAAATAAAACTAACTGTTCCAAATTTTGTGCAAAAACTTATTCGATAATATAACAGCTACAATTTACTATAAAAGTACAAATCATAAATGAATTGAAACTGTCAGAGAAAATATACGATATTCAAGGAAAACATATTCATTGGAACTAATATACCAAAATATTAAGTAAAAAATTAAATTTATATTTATTTAGTTATTTATACATTATAATTTATTAAATATATCAACACGTTTTGTTAAGATAAGGCTCAAAAATATTGTAGGCACCCCATGAAATACAAGTCTACGCACGCCTATAGCTGACAGACATTGAAAAAAAAAGTAATTTACGAATGTTTATAATATGTACTATTCTGTGTGTTCCATGGAACTATAACGCAATTCGTACATGTAATAGTAAATCACTAAAAAGGTAGCAATTAAAATAACAACTGCAGTCTAACGTTATTTACGTTATAGAAATCGAGTTTTAAATAAAAAAAACTTTACGTAATGAATAGGAATTATGTTGTATTTTAACATTGACAAATAATTATCACTCGTTAGTATATATGGGTCATACAAATACAACATAATTAGTAATTAGTTATGTACGTACACATTCAATGAGCTCAGAAAATGCAACAACAGTTTAACGTAAACATTTACAAACGGTTGCATGAATTTGTGTGAATGTTTTATGATACCTAATTTTCTACTTTATATTACAAGTTTAATTTTATGTATTGTTATTTGGTTATTTACTCAGATTTCTGCATATTACATTTACATACATGAAACACCAATTATTATATTATTGTTAAAACATAAACAAAAGTTGTATAAGTTGGCTATGTACAAGCTGCAGTCATTGCGACAATCTTGTACAAACGACAGAAAAAATACTAAATATAAGCAAATTTGAGATTTCTAATAAAAACTTTATAACTTGAATAATAAATACTTAAATATTATACCATAAAATACTATAAAATGTATAATAAAGATAACATTAAAGTACGAGTATACAATTTATAATAATAATCAGTTCTGAAATAAGTTTTATTTTCGATAAGGCAAGTCTTAATTTTTTTGGTTTAAAAATTAAATATCTTATATTTTTATTTTGTTATGGTTAATTGATAAAATAACATTTATTGTATACATATAAGCACATATACATTTTCACTATACAGCATCCGTTCCATCAACTTGCATCTTTTAGATAAGTATTTCAATAGGTAATTTTATAAAAATTGATCTGACACACCCCGGTAATATCTGTAGCCCCCCTAAGCGTGTCTACAGCACTGATAAAAACTATAGTATTCTACTAATATATATTATTATAGTATACTCGTATAGGTACTTTAAACTCTACTGAAACTTGATTATCATTAATTAATAGCAATTAAATAAAGCATAACTATAAATACTAAAAAATATTATACAACCCTTATTTGTACAAGTTTTAAAATTAAATCACATTATATTTTATTCATTATTATTTATTTCAGATTTGTGATTTTAATTTTCTAATTTTCTTCTTAATTTGCAATTTTTTCTTGTGGCTTCTATAAGTTATACATTAAATAGGTACCAATATACAATACACATAGTTTTTTCAATATTTTCCTATTGCATAAATTACTTAATAGATTGTACCTAAACTAATTAATAATAAGTCTTATATAGATATAATTAATTTAATAAAACAGGATACATAATTTAGTATTCATAACCTTCTAGTTCTACTAATGTATTTTATTTAAACAAAATGTATTAATACATAAATTGTAAATATAATTTTTTTAAACAGTCTTCAATTATACTACATTATACCTTTTATTAATACAGAAGTAGTATAATAGATATATTCAACATCTTAAACTCTATCCTTACACATGCATACTTATACATTTGTATATACTTTAATAAAATATATGAAATAAAAAAATATATATAATAAAAAATGTACATAAGCATACCCATATCCCCAATGAATACATTTTATTTCAATTAAATAAAACAAACTATAGTATTTTAAATTTTAAGTATAATAATATTTCAGAAATACTGTTGAATTAATTTTATTTTCTATAAAATATTTTTTATAAAACTTTTAGATGGAGTAAAATTAAATATTAATTACATCTAATCACTTCTGCAGCAAAAAAATTAAGACCTTCACTTAACCGTAGTTCCCCCAGTTCCATCCGCCTATTGTTCACTAGTCTTTCTTCTTACAAAAATTTTAATAATGAAAAAAGGAGAATGAAAAAATAATGATAAAAACGTAAAACGGAAAAGGTGGACGTGCATATTCCCTCCCCTCCTAAACCTTGTATACGCTCACTGAGTGAGTAGCCCGTTCATTATCTTCAATTTTCCCATTCTCCCCTTGTACTTGAGAGCATTAACAACGTTATACACTGTGCTCGGCGTAACCAAAATACACGTACACCACATGCAATACAGTAAAATCAATTACTTCCGGTCCCTTCGTACACGCTGCGCCTATGTATATACGTTGCCAGCGCATCCTCCGCATTTCCGGTGAACGGAAATTTCTATTTCACCGGAGTCATCCGACCTTATCAGCACTAAATAATAATATCGCCAGTACTACCATGCATTTTGAAATTTATAATTTTCGTAATCACATTAAATTTACATTTTCTTATGTTTTTTTTTTTTAATCGTATAAGATTCCATGTATCCCAAAAGCCTGAATCACATTGTATTTTACATTAATTATAAATTAAGTGTTTAGAAATTTAGAACAACATCCAATATTCCAATACACGATTTGGACGTGAATATTTGTAATAACAAACAATATCAGTTACACGAATTTATATATTATAAACATAAGAATATTCAATTAAAAACTATAATACAATAAAAAAGAGAAAAATTATAAAAATAAATATAAAAAAACGAATCACGTTTTATAAATTTGATTATATATTTAATATTCTTATACACAAGCAAACACATTTCGACATAGTTACTATCTATTTTTATCGATTTC
The DNA here is from genome assembly GCF_003268045.1 of Sipha flava. Classification (NCBI taxonomy): domain Eukaryota; kingdom Metazoa; phylum Arthropoda; class Insecta; order Hemiptera; family Aphididae; genus Sipha; species Sipha flava. The sequence continues at coordinate 88,114 of NW_020272911.1, forward strand.
GAATAACGTTTATTGTATTGGTAGTATCAACGAACACTCTGTTCATATATAAATTTATATAGTATGTGTATACTGTACATATATATACCCCAGGACTTTATTCATTCCAGTCCCTGGTCTAGTACACTGTATACTAGTAGGTATAAAGACGAAGACAAGATAGAGGGAAAAAGCAATTTCTTCGCTCCTATAAAAACGCTTTCTCCGACATTATTCGAAGGGGCGCACCCTCCACTGGCATTACCACATTATCCTTTTATCGTGAGCATTGGACGTATACTTGTAGGGACGAGGTATAATGGAGGGAATACATGATTGCGTTCTTGCGTAGCGGGTGCATCTGACAGAATCTTTTCAAAAATATTGAACGGACATAGAACAAGGGTGGGGTGCTGATGCAGAAGACACCCTATGCGTGATTATGCGTGTGTGCGCTTGTGTATGTGTGTACATTGTATAATTTAGTCGACGGAGGGAGATTTATATAATATATATATATAAATACGCAATAATAATATTCTATACTGTTTAAGCAGTACAGTATACATTTGCATTTCTCTCCTCTCCGGACGAATACTTTCTTTGTCAAAACTGTATGTCACAAATAATGAAGGCATGTAAAAATCTGTGATGATTTAAAAATGCCTATAGTTGAAGGTATAGGTAAGTATATACTTAAAATTTATTAAATAATATTATTGCACCTAAAAAACTGTCCAAATTTCATAATTACGTTACAAATATCATTGGTCATAAAATATAATTATTATTAATTATATATTTAATCATGATAATTGCAAAATAAGACTATAAATGACAACGCCATATACATTTTTTTTTAATGGTCGAATTTTATCTAATACCAGCTAATGCTTAGCAAATAATCATATTGGACATGAGATTTTTTCAAACGAATAGATTAATAAATATTTATTATATTTTAATCTTCATTAATACAGGTAACCAGTCCATAATGCATTATATTTTGTCAATACATAAATTAAATGTATTCTAATTGACATCACTAAAAGTTTAGAGTATAAATACACATATATTGGTATACTTAGCAATATTAAAATAATGGTATACTTAATATAAACATTACAACTTTATTGTCGTATATATATAGATCATGATATCAGTATTTATACCATTTAAACTACACAATCTGTATACTATGTTTAGTAAACCTTCATTATACCTGGTAATTAATCTTAGTTTATCATCATATGTAAAGTGAGATACCTTTTTATTTATTCAATATAATAATGAATGGTTCATGTAGGTTCAATTGGCTACATCTTGGATGTTTTTACATACCCACCTAAAGTAAAGCAGTCATAATCGACGTTTTTAATGGGGAATTAACTCCTTCGAAAACATTTTCCATTATGGCATGAGACTAAAACCTTTGTGCTAATGTTTTCTATCAGTCTCTCATCAGTCTTTGAATTATAGTGAATCTTTAACATAACACTACTTGCGTCTATTTTTGACAAATTTAAGAAAATCAGGGAAATTCAGATATAGCCCGAATTTCCTGTTTTTTTTTTCTTATAGCTGAGCTTCATAGTTAGATTTTAGAACTTTAAATATGTTATTAAATATAAAAAATAAGCTAATTAACTAACTTAGGACATAAAGGTATATATAGATTTAACACATAGTTTGTCAGTACGTCATTAATTTTATCAGTATTTCCAAGAATAAACTTTTTTTTATCAAAAATGTAATTTATTACAGAAGTTACCCTAATTAGATTTGGAACGCTGGAAAAATAATGGCCGAGTAAACAGTGAATAATTAAATAAGATACATTTTGAAGCAACGTAGAGCTTGTGGAAAGCGCGGTTTTTCAGTTAAAAAATATTTTTTATTAATCATTAGTAGGACTCTGAAATCGTTGCACTTTAAACTTTTTTTTCTATCGTTCGAATTTATTACTAAGTAGGTTATGAATTCGTTCCACGCATGGAGACAACCAGACTAAAACTATTATTCCGGTGTTTATATGAATTTTTATCTTGAAATATTTTGTACAAGAATTCACATTTGTAATACGATAGTCTTAATAAAAAATACTTGGACGATTTTTTTCTTTTAAATGGTTATTTCGGTAAAGAGAAAGTGTATTGCGATTTTCAAATGCAACTTTAGACATTCATACAGCGATAACGCAATTTCGTATATTTTTCACTGCAACAACACAAGCGATTCAAACGTTCCCCAATGCTCCCGGGCCCTGCCCAATGGGGGTATTAAATCATAATTGTTAAGGAATAATTGGGTCACGAATAATCTTTTGACCCTGCGGAATACGTTGAAAACGCTATCTCTGTTGAAACCGACCGAACATGACTTCCCGCGTGCAGAGACTTGCATGCGTTCGCCCGTACAACGCGTCCAGGTGCGGACCGACGACGACGACGACGACTACGACGAGGGGGAAACGAATATTTTAACGTTCGACCGGAGGCAACACTGGCGCGCCGCGTCTTTCTTCTCTTATCTCGTACACGAACCCCTCCGCCTCTTTCCCACCCGTAACGGCGGTCACGACCAGACGACGACCGCCGTCGTAAATTACCACTACACACCGACGAGTGGAGCCCACACGCAACAACACACGGTGACGACGGCAACGTCGCACTGCGGCCGCCCGTTCCGTAACATTACACACACACACACAGGCGCGCGAGCGTGTACGCAACGACGGCGGCGCGTCGTTTTTTTCTAATTTATTTTTTTATTTTTTTTTTTTTAATACCACAGCGCCGCGAGCGTACCTCTTTGTAGACGAGCGTTGAACCGCCACCGCGACTGCCGTCACCGCGGATTCGTGTCGGTGTGAGATTTTCGAAGTGAATAAAAAAGAAATAAAAAAAATCTCAAGTTCCCTCTCTCTCCGTATGTATTTATACAACACACGTTTATATTTATATAATATACGAGTACAATAAATGTATTTAGTTCCATATAAATCCGTACCCATTCGTTGTCTTCCGGGACATTTTTGTTGGTATTTTTTTCCCCCTAAATACGCGTATGCAAGTATTTTCTGTGCGCGCGAACGTTGTTGTTTCATAGACCGTGGACGAACACGACAAAAGCGTATACGCAGAGTTTTGGAAATAAGCTTACAATGTAAATCACTGGTTCCCAAACTGGGGAGCGCCCCCCCCCCCTTGAAGGAGGGCCGTTTACACATTGCTAGGGAAGCGCAAGCAGTTATTGCGAAACATGATTTTCGTTGATTAAATAATTTTTATTTCGAAACGTAGAAAAAATAAACTTTTTATCAGTTCTTTTTAACCGTTTTCTCTATCGAATAATGTCTCTATCAAATATTGAGCCGAACATGGAAAAACCGTCGATACAAAAATGTCAGCATCAACATCGGTTAAACATTTATTATTAATTTCATTTTTTTATTTACTATTATTAATATTTAATACTTATTTATTACTATAATATACCACCTTAATTGATCACTCCATTTTATTATATAATATTATTTGTGGTTTAAAATCATTATCATCAATAAAAAAGTAATCAATCCGAATATTTTATAGTCTTTGTTAATTAAAGCGTAAAAAAGGTGATTGATCTTTTTCAATTCTTCGGAGGGAGCGCAAGATTTTTGAAAATTTATAAAGGGGGGGGTAGAACAGAAGAACCCTCTGATGTAAATAAATATCTATTGTGTTTATCGTGAACGGGGGAAATGTTTTCTGCATTGTCGGCGGAAATAGAGGAAGGATTAGTCCCGTTAGAAATGCGTAAAATATAATACGCCGTATTTGACGAAAAAAAATTCGTTGCAGACGCAATGTAATCGAACACGAAAAGCATGCGCATACAATAAGTATTTAATGAAATCATGAAAATAGCTTCGATGACATCGAATAGCATTGAAATAGTAACACAAAAATACAAAATGTATGAGTCAGAAGTATAAACATTTTTTTTCCAACGTAATGATTTTACATAGTAGTTAAGTCATTTAGAAAATCGAAAAAATAACATTTCCTAAAAATCTTGTTTTAATTTAAAAATAATGTTAATGGTTTTTGTTTAAATCGAAACAATAGAACCAGGGAATTTTGAAAATTTTCAGAAGGCTATCAAAATGCAATTGTTCTTACCATATTACATAATAATCCGAAAAATGTTCGGAAAGTGATTCATGTAAATTATCATAATGATGTTTAATATCGAAAACATTAAAAATAGCTACTGCCTGGTAGAAAATCGAAAAAAATGATTTAGTTCCCTAAGAGGTCTGGTAAAATAAAACGGAAGTCCATCCATTCAGGTAAAAACTATTTGTTTTCAAATTCAACTCTTCTTATTTTCTCAACTATAACCAAATGAAAACAATATAAACACGGATATAAATTAACGCGAAGCAAGTAACAACGTAGTATGACAGAAATTAAGTCAACGCTAGTCGACGGTAATTGACGGACCGGCTGCGGCGTTGACGTGTAATCGGTACATTACATATAGACGGACATCTATTCAAACTTTAAATCAATAAGATAATATCCAGTTTCTGATTCCGCCGGTAAAAACCAATATATTTTACTATCAAAGTTTACTTTTTTATCCATGTCTACGGGTTGCCATTTGATGACCACTGCAATTTAACATATATAAGTGTTAAATATAAGTATATGAATGGTGCAAAATAGGCATCAAATGTACGATAAGTCGATTGCATTACCGGTTTCCTAATAATTTAATTACGATATCATGGGAAAAGTTTGTTTGAAATGTTTGTAAATTGATCCACAACATTTGTTTCCACTGAAATCAAACGTGACATTCGATAATTTCGACCTAATTAATTCACCCAAGGACGTAAGTAAAGATTATTTATGAGGGGAGGAGGTTGAACCATAAACTTCCCTTACCTATGCCACTGAATTCACCGTTTTTTGTATACACTGTTTAACAGATCTATAACGGCGACAATTAACGGTGTTCAATGTGTAATTCCAAAAAACAGTTGACTTCATTTAGATTTGTATATGTACTTGTAATAGTTTGTGTTATTTGTAGTTCAACTTACTGTCTAAATGACTTTAGGATGTAAATGGGAAGGGATAAGAATTGTATATAGTGGATAGTGAAAAATGAAGCCCTTCACTCATTTTGTTCTTGGAATCTTTTGTGCTCAAACCCTATGAATTTGAGTACCCTAATTATGTCGATGTCAATAGGAAAATGTATTATGTATCCACATCGTAATAATCGTAAATTCGTATACGTCACATGGTTAAATAAATAAAAATAAAACAATGTTATATATATCAAATCGATCAAACCTAACCATGAATTATTAAATATTTCAATTTGCAATTGATCAAGAAGTCAGTGGAGTCTTTTTACTTTTTCCTAGAGTAGAAGCAATCGACATACTCATATTAAATAATTGTCGACTCGGCGGCTCATTTTACCAAAGTGCCGATTAACGTCATGGGAAAAGGACATCAAACCAGCCCAAAAATATAATGATTTGTACTTTGTTCATAAGTACCCATATGGTACACGTCTCATTATTCTGATTTACAACATTTTAATGGCTATAAAAAGACGTATTTATATTTTGATGATATGCTTGAATCGCCCCCTCCCCCAAATGACGCCACTGCGAGAAGTGAGACTTAGTATTATATGTTATATGATAAGTTTCGAATCTAGGGGGGGGGGCAAGTGAGTATGTTTACCCTAGACGCTATTAAACTTTAAAAGGGTTCTTAGGTTTATGAAAAATAAAAATGTCATGAAATTACCCCTGTATACCCTCGTTTTCCATTTACGTAAGGGCGCTGCATTTTTATTAGCTTCGGGCATCAAATGTCTTCTATCCGGCTCTGCATATACAAATATAAATGTAATAGTTAAATTAACTTGAAATAAATTGTGTGTACATCAATTCTTATGGAAATAATATATAACCGTCCGCAGCCATTATGTGATAAGATATATGTACCTATATTATTATTGATTATAAATACTAGTATTTATCGATAATTATGTATATTATTAGTAATTACCAGGGTTGAAACGTTTAATACGGTATAGTATAAAACACGTATTATAAGTATGTATAAAACGTATTTTTTTTTGTTGTCATTCGATTGAACACAAAAAATTAAAATAGGTTTCTGCCTTCTGGTATAGTATATTATTTATATTTTATTATTACATTTCATTAGTCTGTGTCTTGTTATCGACGCGTTCGCACGTTATTGTGTTATACACAAACACAATTTTGAATATAATTCAATATAATTTTATTATTTTGTAAGTAATTTAAAAATTCAAATAAACAAATATGACTGTTCGTCCAACACATAGTGGATGGGATGTTAATTATATACAGCACAAAGAAGAAGCAAAAGGTAAAAAACGTTAATTAGTGTATCTAATAATTACTTAAAAAATAAAATAATATAAAATCTAATATATATATATTATTAATTCATAGGTAAACAATTAGCAAAATATTTACTTTGTTCAAAAATATTGTCCAATACGAGTAAATCACGTTTATTGATGCACCGTAATACTTGCAATACTTCAAAATTATGTTTACTTATTATGTTAAAATTACTTCACAATTAATTAGTTACAACAGGAATTAAAAAATCTACTCATTCTACTGCTATTAAAATTATCCGTAATGAAGAACCGCCAGTATTAAAAATAATGGGTAGAGCATCTCCTCCTATCTTACCAGTAGCGTCAAGTTCAACATCTGAAACTCAAACTCAAGGTAAACGTAAACATATAAATTTATTTGAATCAGATTCAGAACCAGATGATCCATTTAATAATGCAAATTCATCTACTACTATACCTAATTTAAGTTTAAATACATCCACTGTATGCTTATCGATTCCATTAGAAGCTGACAATGATGTTCAACTCGCAAGTTCTTCACGTGAAAAATAATTAGAAATGTCTAATTCTAATGATACTATGATACTTACTCTTGAAAGTTTTACCTCAAAAAATTCTAATACATTCGTTACACTAAAAAATAAAAATAAACAGCAGGATACTATTCAACGTTACCATGATAAAATAACAAATGCTGAAATTGATTTAGTTAACTTTAAATTGGGAAAATTGTTTTTTGGATGCAATATTCCATTTTCTGTAGTCGAATCGGTACATTTTAAAGATTTTTGCCAATCATTAAGACTCGCATATAATCCACCATCACGAACTACCCTATCAACTCGCGTTTAAATGAAGTACACGATAGTTTTTGTGCAGCTTTAAAGTTTCATTCAAATTCAGCTCTTCTAATAGATAGTTGGAAAAATGAGGCAGCTAATATAAAAAAATGTTGCTTGTTTACTGCATAGTTCTAATGGCGAAGCACTTTTCTTAGAGTCTTTTGATTTAACCGGTATTAAAGAAACTGCAATAGGACTTTCTAATATAGTGTACAAATGTATATCTTTAGCTTTAGAAAAACACAGCACTTATATTTACACAGTTATTAGTGATAATGCGGCAAATATGATAAAAATGAGTAAACTTTATGAGTATAAAATTTAATAGGAAAAGACTTATTTTTTTATGTATACAAATAGTCCATACTATTAACTTGGCAACTGCAAATTTTACTTAAGAATATGAATATAAAAATATATTATATTGATATATTCTGTCTGTAGCAATATTTTTTATTATTTTCTTTTTAGATAGGTACCGATTCAAAAGAGTGGAAAATGAAAACAGCAAACAAAAAGATATTTTAAATTTTTATAATTTATAATTTATATATTATACATAATTTTTAACTACCTAATATGTTTTTGGTTTTTAGTTTTTACTAAGTATAAAATAGTAAGTATTTTTAATTTTTTAAGAGTGAATTTTAAAATCAAAACATATTATACGTTTTAGTCATTTTATACGTGGGGTATTATACGTGTAACGTATTAAACGTTTTATACCCGTATATTATCAACCCTGGTAATTACACGTCAAACGAGACGTTATACGGCAATAATAAAAGGTATAATTTATCGTTGTGTACAGTTACTTTTATGTACACGAGCAAATGGATGAAAAATTATAAATCGCGTAGATGTTCGCCTGTCGCACTGATTTCTATAGTCAATGAGATATTTTATATCTTAAATTAACGGAGATAATTGTTTGATTGGTTTTCCTTAAATTGTAAAATGTATTCAACTGTATCTTTCTATGTCTTTACCTTTTTTAGATGTTATTTTATCTTCGAATGTTTGATATGTGGTATGAAATACGTGTGTAGTCTTTCACGAAAATAATTTGCAAATTTCAATAAGCTTAATAAACACAGGGACTTACGATTTTTTTCAATAATTTTATATTAGTTTCATTAATTTTATTCAACATTGTAGTATTCATATCCTTCGTAATAATTCGATGTACTTAGTATTTCGTTTGGAGTGACTTAAAATATTTTAATTAACGTTGCTCATTATTTACATAATATATATTATTATATATATTTGTAATATTAAAATAAAAACATTTTTAGTGTTATGTTATGTAGTAATATAATATTTATAAATGCATGTAACTTATACTAGAACTGTAAATATAAATACTAACAGCGAGCAACTAAACTACATTTTATTTCGGTTCAAGTTAATGAGCTCATTATTATACTTGTACAGACACATTGTATAATTATCAAATATTCTATAACTTAATTCTCACATTTGTAATAATTATTAATGACTTGCATTATACTACTATTAAAACCTACTCGTAAATAACAAATTATTTTATAGTTAAAGTTACCGAGTTAACCTATTAAGACTGTTTATAATTATAGTTGATGCACACATACATAGATTCAATTACATAAACAATAATTATGTACCTGATATAAAATAGCCCATAAATTATGCTTAATTTATCTATTCATTATTCAATGATTCATCATTTCTACAAGACTAGGTAGATTGTATGCAATGAAAAATTATCAATGTGATTTGGGTATATTTCGTACATCGCACAAGCGAAATTATTCGATGGCATTACTGCGTCGTATATTTACTACACATGACTTTGGTGTGCTTGGCTAACTTAACTACTCTATGTAAATCCGACCGATCTATTTTCGGACTCACTCGGATCCTTAAATCCCCTGTTCCTCGTTACGTACGCTATTTATACACCATATGCGCGTTGTGGAACCCGTGGTAACGACAACGGATTTAGGGTGACGAGTGAATTCGTGATGCAGTGCTCCAGAGAACCATTTGAAAAAACACAAATATAGATTCAATTAGTGCGGCTAAAGAAAGCATTGCAATTAAATAAATTTTAAACGCATAAGTGTACGGGGAAAAAATCATATAAATGCACTACAATCGAAAAAGTTCGTTGTAAAAACGATTTTGGCGAATTTACGTGCGGCTCCGCCTCGCCAATTGATCCTTCGTTCTATTAGCAACCCACTTTTTTACAATGACCACCAGTGCCGCACGTGTATTATATTGCACTGTGTTATCGTTTCCAAGAGCAGACGGGAACAGTTTGTGTAATATGTACAAACGGTGTACAGATAACCGACGAATACGAACAGAAAAATTATAAGTATACATGTATATGATGTTACAGTTAAAGTATTGAATTCCGTTGTTTTACGAAATAACCAGGTAGTTCATGAATTACCTACGAATGTTAGTTATGTTACGAAGTCATACTTGAAAATTATACTTTTACAAGTTGTTTCACAGAATATCTAGTTATTCTAAACAATTTTAGTTTGATATAATATATTATAACATTTTATTTATTTTAAATTTAATCAATTATTTCTTTGTACATTGTAGATATTGAAGAGATAGATGAACCGACACTGAACGCGTGTGACTGTAAGACTATTACTGAACTTTAAACCTTACCAATTTTATTGACAATCTTAATAATAATACGTAAACAACGATTATTTTATCTACCCGAAAACACTGCAATCACCGACAACAAGAACGGCAGTTTTATTTAATTTATTGTTATGATGGACAGTAAAATAACGATATTGTACATGCATGAATATGTCAATTTTACACATTAACGAAGTGATGCCAGGTGATATATAAAATAACTAATTAAAGTATAAATTATATACATTACCCACACGTTTTAGTTGTTTTATAAACTATCTATTTATTTGATAAACTAACTAATTCAATACTTTAACTGTAACATATATATCGGATCGCACACACTCCTTTGGTATACACATGCAGGATATTGTCATTACACAAAACCCGTGTTTGTGACTTAATTATGTATAAAATCTGAAATATTCTATAAGCTAGAATAAATAGTTAAACCCGAAGATAGATTGTTTTATGGAAAAAAATTATACAAATAACACACAAAATGTATGAAAACAGATACTGGTTTTGTCTATAAATAGTATAAACATGCACCGAATACTAGTCACGGCAGAAAGCGCAGTTCTTTTGTTCGATTAAATTGAAAAAAGTATAAATACCAATATTATATGTAGGTAGTAGATACTTACTAAAAAATAACTACTATAAATTATTTACAAATTAATTATTTATTTATTTGCAACTTTTTTGATCACACATTCAAACATAACTATCTCCATCCATCTCACAATTTTGTGCTTACGTCAATCTTCATCCGTGTAATTTTGCAACATCCCTCTTGACATAATCCTCCCATCATATTCGGCGTCTTCCCAAAGGTCTTTTCCTTCATAGATTCTCTTGTAGAACCGTCTTTATCATGGCTTCAGGTTTCCTCCACATATGATCTGTCTATTCCAGTCTTCTTTTTATCTCATTTACTATATTTGGTCTATTGTATAGATCACATTGTTCCTCGTTGTGTTGTTACGGCATTCTCCTGTTTGCTGGTCACCACAGGATTCATATATCCTTCTTAGTATTTTTTTCTCAAAAATTCTCATTTTTAACTGATCACTTTTTCTTACAGTTCAACATTATTGTTCTTAAATAACATTATTCATCAATGCCGCTGTTAAGTCCAACTAACTCGTAAATAGCTATGTTGAATATTTAATTTTTAGTTCGTTACGTTTTTATATAATCCCAGCACAGCATTACTCCTATTTAATGTGCATAAACAAACACATACTTGTATTTATAACATAAACATATTCTACCATTCTGTTTTATTTGACTGCTGAGTAGGGACTTCCGGAAATGAACCCACACAAAAATAAAACCCGATTTGCCTACACATGTATATTGTTCTTAATAAGTTGAACACAAAAAGATACCCTATTGTATTCACACCCAATGTCACAACACTGTTAATTATATTTAGTAAAGGACTCAAATATTTTAGATATATTGTAATTTATTGTTATAATCATTACTAATTCATAAACTATATACGAGTATATACATTACGTATAAGTATAATATAAAATATATAAAATGCATATAATACCATTATTATAGTGTGGGATATGAGTAATTAAATTTGAAGCTTAACGAATATACGAGTGGCTCATTACTGTAGTACATTATATTGAAAATATGTTACATTTTATGATTACAATTATATGAACTAATTGTATACGTTTAATAAAATTTACATTGACGGGCAATATTTATTTAATGTTTATTTATGATATATGATATGTATTTAAGATACTAATAGATAAGTAGATAAAAAAAAATAAGCGGTGATAAAATACACTTTGAAATAATCAAAATTTATATTATACATTTTTTTTTATATGTATTTATTCTAGGTATAAATGTTATTTTTCAGGTATTTCTGAAATATTAACTTTTTTCTTCTATAAATTGAATATAAAAGTAAAATAATAATATATCCAAAGAACATAACATATTATATAGTAATATTTTATGTAATACATTTTAGCAACATAAAAAATTATAATTATTAATAATATTTTGAAATAGATTATAAAATCTAAATTGACTTAAAAAGTTAAAAAGTGTTCATTGATCGTTATATTAGGTCGATCAATAATAAAATAATTGCAGAATGTATCTTATAACATATGTACCATACAGTAAAAATAAGACTTAATTATATTAATTAATTAATATTAATTAATATTTTATTAATTTTTATTATTTATTATATTACATTACATTAGTTATTATTTACATTATTATATTACATTAGTTTTATTTCTTAAATAAGTTTTAAGAATTAAAACTAAATAACTCCCGGACTAAATTATAAACCAAAATTTAAACCTAAAATCAACCTTTTTTGGCTAAATTTTTAGATAATATTAGTTAGCTGGCTACAAAGTTAAATTTTTAAGTATTTATACAAAAGGGTAAGTCTGAGCTTGTAGAGTAAAAATAAACGTAAAAAAATATTTAATTTAACAAATGTTGAAATATTGTATTATTGTAAAAAGTTGGGATTTTATTTAAACTTAACTAAGCAAATCGATTTAAATATAAGATAGTAGTAGTAGAAACACTTAATATATACTATAACAGCTATAATACTTTAAATTTTTCATTAATAAAATAAAATGAATTTTATAAAACATAAACGTGTGTTCATTTCAAGTTTAAAGGGTTCTGCAGTATCCATTTATAAATATCTCACATAAAGTCACAAAAATTCCACATAATAAATTCAAAAATTATAAACGATTGTAAAATTGCTACGAATTTTCACAAATACACCTATGGCTTTAACCTTATAAATTAAATGATCTTTTTTTAGTAAAAACACGAATAAAGTTTTCATATATTTTTTCGATACAGCTATTACTGAAATGATAAAAATATTTTAATACTAGGATTTGTTCGACGGATAAGATAATTAATAACTTATGTAGTAGAATTAAATACCAATATATTATATAAATTCGAATAAACAAGTACATAAGCTTCGTTAAAAAATTTGTGGTCATACACAAAGTAAATATTATTAATAACGTTAAACGAAAATTCTTGGTTAATATCAACTTAAATTAATACGCTATGAATGGGAAAATGACTGAAATTTTAAATGTCTATACAACCATAAATTGTATTTGACTTTAAAAAAAAAAAAAAAACTATGAAAATTTGAAATTTTCTAAAAATAGCGTAAAAATTTTGAATACCATATATTTTGATAGTACTTGATGTACTAAATAATTCAACAAAAACGCGAATTGTGTTGGATTTAATTGTTTAACCAAATTTGACTGAAGCAGTATAAACACAATACCTATACGCATAATGTAAATTTATATAAAATGTATATTATGTATATTATACATTATAGATTGAACTTAGACTATATAAAAATGCATTAAGTTTATAAGTTACAGCGAAAATATAATTAGTATTATAGTTTTTATATTAATTAAGAGATAAGCGATGGCATATTTTTCGTTTATCATCTTTTAAAAGTCATTTATAGTATTTATGACAGATTTAAGAATTTTTCCAGACAAAAGTTGACTAAATGTGTCACGCGCTGTGTAAAATTTATATCATTATTGATATCAAGTATTTTAAATTAGTAAAATTACCTACCTTCAATTTAATTACACAGACATACGGGCCAATAAAAATATTGCAAACTATCGTGTCAACATAAATATTTGTAAATACACTTATACATTAAATGCGTCTAATATTATTAATAGAATATCACATTATTCGCGTAAACGTTCAATGTCTACCACAAACTGTGAATATAATTTTGTTCATTGTATAACCGTATTAAAGAAAAAACGTAACAAAATAATTCAATAACGATAATCCTTATTGATGCGTGTGTTCTGCGTACAAATATTGTACATTGCTTAAGACCGCTGAAAAATAATAAGTTAGGTACCTTTGGTGTGATGGCCGGTCTCTGAATATTTTATTTAAACACGAATAAAAAACATTAAATTATCAAACACTCGAGACTACCGAACAAAAAACTCACTAAAATGAGAACAAAGCATTATAATAGTAATATCATTTTTTTTTCCAACGGTTAGCGAATTATATCTGGAAAAAATTCAGATTGTAATGCCCCAATCTCGATTTCATAATTTTTTTTCCTCCAAGGGTTTTCGTGATTGTGCGGGATCCACGGACAAAGGAACGAGTTTTTCCACCGATTGTATTATATTTACGAACTCGTTGACTAGAAGCTTTATTTTTCAAGAATATTTCCGAGTGTAAATCAAAAGAACGGCAAACATCAAAGTTGACGCTTTTTGAATTTGTTTTTGTTTTCTATCGTCAAGAGTCGACAACAATACCCCACGGCACTACGGCGGTATTCGTCATCGAACCGTGTCGAACGAGCATCGTTAGCTGTTGGGATTTCCGATACGATTGCGAAGAACGGGATTCGAGACGTCGTTGGAGACAGATCGAAAAACAACGGTAAGTACATCGCATTGTAAATTGAACGAGAAAACACGTCGACAATCATCGTTTTCGACGTTACGCCCGGGAATCTGTTGGTTTTCCGATGAACGAAATGTTGCACCGTAACGCGCGACACGCACAGGGGGTATCGGCGTGCCCACTTTCCCCCCACCACCCGTCACGATTCGTGACGACGATTTCGTAGTGTGGACAGTTCTTACGTGAGCATGCTCACGGACCGTATTTCCGCACAACAGCGCGTCCACGAATCGGTTTCTCACCCCCATACAATCCGCGCGCGCCATGTGCGTCGACCGACGACTGCGCCCGTACGAGTTATAAATACGTGCGCGCGTGTGAAACGAACATTCCGCGTGCGCGTGCATCTCGAAGCCGTTTCGTACGTTCCGACGGGAACGTTAAACAATAAAAAAAAAAACGAAAAATAAACGTTTTAACGGAATAAAAAAAAAATCATCGCAACACCTTTCTCGGATGCGGCCCACACGCCGTACACTTGCGTGTGTGTGCGTACGCATGTGTACGTACGCACGCACCGAACGTGCGTGCGCGCACTCCGCTGCAGCCGGCTGCTGCGGCGACGTCTCTCGGCCGCCAAGAATAATAATAATAATAATAATATATTATGAAATACACGTTTGCGTGGCGCGCACCTGAGTATATATATTTGTACAGCGGTCCTATAACGTAAATGTAAACCCGCAGCCCACGCCTCGCGACCGCCGACGACCGTCCAACTGGTTCTGTTCGATTTATTTTTATATTCTTTTCCGGCGCGCGTTTTTTACATTGTGCGTACGTAAACCTCCTCCATATATCGTTCGGAACGGACGTAAAACGTATTCGTTTGTTCCTCCGATCCGCGTGTACCTACATAGCTCGGCGGTATGCACCGCACACGCGTAGGTTTATTTTCGAGACGAGATTATCATTATTATTATTATTATTATTATTACTATTGTTGTTATCGTCGTCGTTGTTAACGTTGTTGAGGTACAATAATATACATACATGTCGGTAGAGATGTGTTTGTTTGTAAATGTGTTTTTTATTTTTTTATCCCCCTCGCGTTCCACGGCGACCACTCGTCACGGACCACCGCCGCCGCCGCTGACGGCGGCGTGCGAACGGGTTTCTTTCTTTATTATATTACTATTTTTTTTTTCGTTCCATTCCGACGTACGACCGAATACATTACTGTATTTTTATGTATTCGTGTGTAACACCGATAACCGCGCCTAAATCGCAATTCATTACTAGATCTCGTGCGACTGCTCGACGGTGACGTGCTACGTAGCACGTGGATGTTATACGCAAAACAATGAAATACATTTGCATATGATTATGATAAGGGTGTATGATGAGGTTTGCGTTTCGCACGAGACACTTCACGGGTGTACTGCGTAATTGAAAATCCCGTGAATATAGGCTCGTGCATTACGCACAGGTACACCTTTTCTCGCATATATTTATACGTACATTTTCAACGCGTGCACGCGATGTCGCTTCCGTGATTACGTACGTATAATTAATACGCGTTTTTTGTAGGTTTATGTTATATTGTGTACCGGTCTAATTATCTTTTCAGCGGTTGCATGCCATAATTATGTAGCTATTGGCATTTGTGGTTTCGTGATAAATTATTTTTTACCACAAGTTCGGTCCACAATTACACATGAGATTTTCTGTATAAGAAAAACCTTAATTATTGAATAATATATTGTGTTATGATTGCAATGTAATCTATTTATCGTAACTTAATGAAGACATGCGGGAAATCAAATTTATTTATCGTATATGAAAATTTAAAATACGGAACCAGTAAATATATTATATATATACATACATACAAACGATTCAACGAATAACTTTTCTGGAACTTTGGAATGGTTTACATGAACTACGAGTTCGTACAAAATTATAGATTCGAAATTGTTGAGGGTTAAATCAATACACCACATAAAATAAAACGATCCACAAACATCGCATGATCGATATTGGATACATAATTCATATATGCGGATGTGTGGTTTATAAATACTCTTTCTGTAGACTCAATGTCTTTATGACATGATAAATTATACAACTCAAAGAACTTCGAGTTACTTTTTATCAGTATGGTTATTTTAGCATTTATAAGATAATATGAGTTTCACCGAATTATTGTTATTATTATACGGTAAAAAAGTTAAATAATATAGACAAATATAATATATAATATAGATGATTCCTTTCAAATATTATAATTTTTTATCCATATGTGGTAAGAATGTTTTAAAATAGCGTTTATTCAGTTTATTATACCTGCAGGTTATACCCGACCATACTATACTTTTGTTGAAAAAAAAAAAAATTATGACTTGACAAATATAACAATATATACAGACGAATGGTGAATTCCAGAATGTATACGTAGTTCAGAATAAAATAAAAATACTAACAACTCAATTATTTTTAAACTATGTATTTTTTGATGTAATAGACTATTTTAGTAAAGCTTATGTCAGAACATGAACAAAAAATTAAATCAAAATATACGAGTATGTAGTTTGTGAAATTTAAAATTAATCAAAACTGAAACTGTAGTATGGTTACAATTAACTACATACTTTAATAAAGAATAATATTACCAATTATATCGCTATAATTAATTGGAGTAACTAAACAGTAAGCATCATTTATAAATGGCTGTACCATGACCGAATAAATTATATATTTGTCAGAATTATTCAACAAAAATGCATTCCTAGAAATGTTTGAAGCTCAAATATTAAATAGTCTTTTAAATGTGAGGTTTTGTATATAACATTTAATATCACTCAGTCACTCATTCATTAATTGTTACAAAATGTATAAACTTAAAATTTTAAATAGTGCTCCCTCTAATATTCTAGATTTTTAATAAAAAGGGATTTTTTAAAAATTTTGTGTTTAAGCATATCACTGTCATTAGTTCAACTATAATTTGACAAAAAAGAAAAAAAAATGTCAATGCAGAATGTCGATAAAGTAACAATATTAACTGTACTATTTTCTCCTTAAAATTATTTATATCGATATTGATCTTGAATGTGTTAGTTTCCTCATCACTATAGTGTTTGTTCATAACTAACAATTATTTAACGTCATAAACAATATTATAGTATTTTCAAAGATAACGTATGAGGCGCTTTTTTATTTTCGAATCCCTACGAAAGTCGAATTCACAAGCAGCGTCAATATTTTACAACAGTAATTCGCTCTACTAAGATTTAATAAATTTATTTACATATACTTATCTGTTTATTAATTTACTAAGTTATATACGATGAATTGTATAAAAAAAAATATATTTACATTTAGTTTTTATTCTACTAAAAAACACAGATTTATTATGATATAGCGTGAACACATATTGCAGCTTCTGTGCGCTTATCATAATACTTGAGTTTATGATAAAAATAACTGCAAACTAATATCTCCAGTATTTAACTACTGCTAAATAAATCTTACTCTAAATTATTAGGTAATAATAATTAATTTTATTTAGCTTTTAACAATTAACTATTCAATTAATTAAAAAATTGTAGTATACGACTATGACACAAACCAATCAAATTTTCTTTATCATAGCTTGTCTGTCCTTTCTTGGTATTATCTTGTTTTATCTGGATGTAAAAAAAAAATCGAAAAGTATAAAAATAATTCACTGACTTAAAACACTGAAAACTCTAAAAAAAGAGTAATGAACTAATTTAAATTCATTGATGGAATAGTACATCAATCAATTAGTGACCAATAATAATTATTAAACTTGTTATATTATACTTGAGGTTTTAATTTACTCGCATTCCAATAAAATCTTAATTCATTTTTCAGATTTTATAAAATGTATTCTATATTTAATCTATATTTCGATAAATACATCTAATAGATTCCTATAAAAGCACTCAGGGATCTGTTTCTTTAATCAACTTATTAATTAAATGATATATCAATTGAGTTAAGAACCATTATAGAACTTTGTCAATATGACATAGGGAGAATAAATACATCATTACATGGTTCTTTGAATGATGAACTAAAATAAATTACAAATATAATTTATATAGAAATAATCATTTCATCGTGCGATAAATATTTTGCGCTTTTCTACAGTATGCCAATTCCATCAATATTTTAAATGTCTGTAAAATAGGTTTCATTGGTTGATATCTACATTTTTTTAAAAAATTCAACTACGGGGGTTTATTTATTTATTTATAATAATTAACGGATAGTGTCCCTTTGAATACAATGGATAATACATTTGACTTCAAGTTAAGAATAAGAAATACATATTAATACGAATAATAAAAATAATAATAAATAAAAAAAAAAAATAGCATCAAAGAAATAAAAAACGTAAATATTTTAACCTAGAATACAATAATTAGTATAATAACAATAATAATACTTAAAAATAGAACAACGACAAAAAATGAAAAGATTTAAGGTAGTAAAAAGTAAGGGTATTTAGATTAAAAAGAGGGATCTTCGTTGGCTCATTTATTGTATAATTAATATTTATTTAATCAATTTTAAAATTAATTTCTTTAACACCAGAAATCTAACAAGAAAATTTCATCTTGTTTATTCTGACAAAAACTATATGTTAAACTGTCCTGATAATCTGTTAATGATTGCAGGTAATAGTAATACTTTTATTTTTAATTAGTTATGTTTATTTTTATATTGTCTTATAAAAAATTATTCTATTATATTTTATAGTTAATATTCATAATAATTTTTTTATATTTCTTATTATATACCAGACTTTTTTTTAATACCAATTCATCTAATACTGCTGTAAATTAAACCATTTTGTATAAGGACTCTATCCGTTTAATTATTATAAATAAATAATTTTTATTTGGAAGTTAAGTATATAATATACATATACTTAGACAATAATCTATTTAATATGTATGGAGTGGTTATTTTGGAGGGTTTTCGTTTCCCGTACATATTATACTACTTTATTAATTATATTGTTCTGTGAACTCTGATTATGGTTTATCTATAACAAATGGAAAAATATTATTCATATGTTTTCTACTCACTTACAAATACTTTTATTGATACAACTCTGATGTTAAAACTTTCAAGAGTAAATTAATTTTATCTGATCCAAGTACACACTAATAAACTGTGCCTATACTCGTACAAAATTATATTAGTCTCAAAAAGAAAACTTTACATCTGTTTATTTAATTCCTGTGATTTGATTATATATTTAATCGAATTAAATGTTTATAGATTCTATCATTGATTTTATATTATTGTATTATAAAACTGTTAATTCTACTCTTGCCTATAATTCATGTACTCTTTATCTTGAGGTCGTGACTTCGAGCATTTGGTGCCACTTAGTCGTATAATTATGTGATTAGGCAAACAGAAAAATATTACATAATTTTCTATTTTACCATTTATTTTAAAATTAACTTGAGCCTGCACACATACATGAGTTCTTTCTGATTAATCCGATTAATACTCATAATTTCCCTAATTCAATATTCACACGTTGATATTTTAGTTAGTTTGTTTCGTGGACTTAGTAATTTAGAATGCTCATAATCGCATACAGCTGGATCAGCAGAGTTTCTTTATTGACTAGGGAATGTTATAAATTAAAGTTGTACCTACTTCAGGTACTACAATTCCCTAAAAGTTTTTTAGTGCATACACGAAACAATTAGTCCAAGTATGAAATGTAGGAAAAATAAAAATAAAAATGGATTTTTAAAAACAACCAATAAGTGATATTTATTACTATTACTATATTATTATTTATAGTTGGTACAACAGTGTAATATATAATATTTTATAGTATACGATTAGCTGAAACGCGTACGCAGTACTAATTGTCTTTAAAGCAATATGTTCTCATTTTTAACAAATGGATATTATTATTGAAACGAAACCGTCGACATTTTATATGATAAAGAATAAAACAATAAAATAAGCTTATTCGTAGAAAAACGTAGAGATTATTTTTTTTTTTTAGTAAAATATAAAACAAACAATTTATGTGGTCTGTTTTATAATAATAAATTATATACATATTATTGCATATTTGCTACATTCTTGCGTATGAGTGTATTGTATATATGTGAGTTTACCTGTACTACTTATATAAATTATAAGCACAGTATACAATACTATGTAATGTTATATTATATATTACAATATTATCAGTACAACGTGATTTTCGTCAATAATCGCCACAGATAATGTATGTTAGTGCTTCTGAACTGGTCATAATACAAAATAAATAACCTTCATACAGTTTATAAGGCTGCATACTAGTTGAGTTCCGAAGATATCAACGAAAAAAGGTCTAATCCGAATTGCGGCCCGACTTTATTTTGGGTACAGACGTGTTGCGGCCCGGGTTTTCTAACTCTAAATAATTTAATCTTGACTGATAAAATATTTTGTGAGGCTTTTCATTCGAAATTCAACGCTTTGTTCTACAGTGCTCATCCTAATATTGTTGTATTCATCGATATTCTGAAAAAATGTACAAAAGGATACCTATATAAAATTAAGAAGCATTCACTTAAATACTTGCAGAACAAATATAATTGAAAAATAAACATTTATTAGAAATGCTATGAAATGGTTAGAAGAAAACCAAATTAACAAATTTGAATTAATACATCATACAAGTTTTTACCAGTGCCATAATACCTAAGAATTTTACTAAATTATACTAACATTTTTAACTTTAATAAATATCATATACGTTTTTACCAATGCTGAAATGTTTTAATGAAAATAAAACATTTTAATGACAAAAAAACTTTTTAACCTTAAAAAAATATCATATATGTTTTTATCAGTGCCAAAATGTTTAAAAATCATTATTTTTAACCTACCTGCAGTATCTAATAAATGTGAAGGAAAATGAAGCTTTTTATTTACATAATAATTTACATATAAATTTACATAATAAATTAAATTAAATTTCGGGCCGCAATTCCTATATAACCCAACTCGGGTCGCAATTAGGAAGAAATTTTTACCGCGGAACGCACTAGTAGCCACCCGTTTATAAAATACATGAATTTATCCAATATATAAGTCCAAAAATTTCGTAAGGTTAAAATATTCATACAAATTATTACATTATACATCGTCGATATAAAATACATCTATTTAATTATTTCGTTTACATTATTATAGCATAATAATATATAATATTCTACATGTACCTATATAATCATATCGGTACCATTCGAAAAATATTTAGTAGTTAATTACAGTAATGAATTCAAGTGAATAATGAGTTTATTTCATGTCTATGAAATATAATAAATACAGTGTTTAGATCTATACGATAATATACTAAATAAAGATATTAATTATAGGAAATATATACCGCTATGGACGCATATCATAATAAAAATTATTCAATGTATTGTAAGTGTAGTTTATATAACTTTTATCAATTTATTTTATAGAGTCTGACGAGTTCGATGTTAGATTATTAACTTATTTTTCAACTATAATTATCCATTTATGCGTAAAGATTTTAAATAAAAATATATGCCACAAATATATGTTAGGTAAAAGAAAGTTTTTTGTATTACAATTATATTAGATTTTTAATGTGTTTAGCAATGGTTATACTCTTAAAACCGGTCTTATATTTTGTTGTTTTTCTTGTAGCCGTTTGTTGTATTATTATATTAGAAACTGTAGCTTAAGTTGTTTTTTTTTTTAATAAATAATTTTATATATCTTGATTTGTATTACGATGATATTCTTAAATGGAGTATTCGTATGGATTTATTTGACTAAAACAATAAGAAATTAAACATATTATTTATTTATCCTTTATATGATATATTTTTGTTTTGTTTGAATTCTGGCATTACATTTTTAAACTATAATAGCACATACAAATTTTTATAAAAACCTCACTAAAAAATTAATAATTTATATTTATACAAATCATCATTTGATAACAAAAACATTAGCTTATTGATATATTTATAACTAAGCAATTAAATTTATACATATTATGCCTGTATGAATTTTTCAAATTTTTCAAATGTTGACAAAAAAGAATGCAAAATTACAAATAACTGTTTTTAATATATTATTCAGTTATATATAAACATATCAGGATTTAAGGTTACCTGGTAAAGTGGGATATTGCGAAACCACCACTGAAGTCGCTGATTCGAACCCGGCTTCCAGAGGTTTCGATTGTCGAACGGAATGATTGTCTCGAGAAAAGGAACCGTCACCACCCCATTCATTAATACAGGTGGTTGAGTATATTTTAACCAAATGGTGATATAAAATTGCTCATTTTTTACCTCATATGTGATATTAAGATGACTTAAAATTTCAAACACAAATTTGACAAGTTCAATATCAAGTGGGTCCATGTAAAAACTAAATTTCACCGAATTCATTCGTTTTTAAATTGCATAATGATGTTCTTTAAAAATAGTATATGTTTGCTTTAATATACAACTATTATTTTGTTTATAGAAATTTTGTAATTTTTTCGCTAACAAACTACTTATTTTTTTTCGTTTTTTGTTAAAATAAAGCTATAACATTAATTAGCTGTTTCAAGAAACATTACTTTTAAAGAACTAATATTTAAAATATTCTACATACTTAAATTCTTCTAATTCGATTAGTACAAATGCGTTTCCTTTAAAATTTAGGTAAAACTTGTTGTCGTATCTAAATCGAGTATCTCCAATGAATTTGTCCCTATGTAAATGAGCACTCAACAGTCATAGTTTCCTAAAACAAAATGATTAGGTGTAAATATTATTAGTTAAAATTACCCTTAATGGCGTAACAACTTGTTCGAAATAAATGGTTCTTCAGATTTCAATGGAATATTGTCCAAGTAAAATAACATAACATAACTTAACATCTTCCATCTCGAATACAATAATATGCAGATTAGGTTTGATTACAGAAGTTCGTCTGTTAGGTTTTTCATTACTGTTAATTATAATTGAATTCACGCGCTTTATAATTTTCTGTAATACATATTTCTACTTCTTATTTTAATAGTGTTATCGGGAGGAATCATTGATAAAAAAAATTTAAAAAATGAAATTATTATATTCAATTAATAAGGAATATCTATAATATTATCTATCTAAATATATATAGCTATCTAAATTATTATACATGCTGTACCTTCACGTGGTCTCTCCTGTTAGTAGTGCCTTCTTTTGAATTTTTAAAGTTATTATACTTCGGTATTTCTCTCAAAATTAAGACACAAAACGACATAGCATTAACCCGACAGCCAGATATCCGAGGACCTCCTGGCTACATCGGCAAAAGTCATGTGCAAAATAATTATTTATTTATCTGACAAAAAAAATATAACTAAAGACCCTTTTACACTCAACGCATAGAAACAAATGACTAGTAAGTATATATTTTCACTAATATCTGGATTTCATAAAATATGTGGCTTGAACGTTTTTGCAATTGTCCATTCATATATACAGTGTGTATTGGAGGGTATATGGGGGTATACGACGTATACCCAATACGCTACTTTTATTCATAACGTATAGCTTACGAGAAATTGATGATACGTGGGTATACGGTCGTATCTACGGTCGTATAGCTTGTAATTTGACAAATATAAAAAATACAATTTGTGGTTATATTTATGACGTGAGTCGGTTCGGATATATTATTATTATTATAATTTTTTATTAATTTTTTTTTTTCATGAAAAATTCAAATTCGTTATCATTTAACAACAAGTTTTTGTTATCAAACAATCATAATTAAGAATGTGTGGTTCTTGAGTGAATTTTTTATGGTTCCTACCATATGATAGTTACTACACGAAATTAGGCGTATACCCATGATTTATTCTAGCAATACATCACTGTATATATATATATACGACCTTAAAATATTAAATATAGTTTTACATTTTATTGGTATAAATAAATATGAGACTACACACCTAATAAAAAGTATATTGGATTTATTTTTAAATTGAAATGAAAGGATAATGATTATGCTATATATTATTATATTTATTATCATTATGATGATAAAAGGAAATTTTCGTCCGATTGCTCTCTAACCTAACATAATCCTTTCATTTCCCACTAATGCATAATATTCGATTGTTACACTGTATTATATTGCTGTATTACAAATACAGTAATATAGGCACACGCCTTACACTTCTCAACGCGTATTTAAACTATAAATGCACTCAAATTTGTCGCATCGAAATACATTTCATCACTGTGTTATAGACACAGTGATGAAATGTAAATTACACGCATGAATGCATGTACATATATGTATCTAGTAAACGACAATATCAAAAATCCGGCTTTTTATGAAATCGGAATACTCGCGTAAGGTAATGCACGTACGACGGTGGACACCACTCGAATCGATTGCTGCCCACTTTGGTCTGTGGAACACTTATATTATTATTGTTATTATACTTATTGCCACTATATTTTTATATGGTATATATGTTTGTGTGTGTGTATAGGCTTTATAGAGTGTAATATAATAATAATAAATAAGTCATCGCCACTACATAAATATCGAATATTATACTTTCGGAGTGGCTGTAAGTGGTGTAAAAAGACACGATGTTTACGTTCCAAACTATTTAAATGTACGAGTGGGTACTCGAGAACACATTAATGATTCTTTTTGATTTTTTCTTTTATTTGCCGTTCAAAACAAATCGAATCTTTCATTTACATTGACCCAAATAATTAACGACCATTATTTCTATACCCGCTGCTTTTATAAACATCATTATGCGTGCGTCCCGGTTCGGGTATGTATAATAAAATGATCCAAAAACAACGTAAAAAAATATATATAAAAATAAAAGGAATATTTACGAGACGAAGAGTGGTTTTATTTAAATATTTATAACTCGTATCGTAATCAGGGTAAATATCATTATCGAATTTATCTCATGTAGGTACACATACAGATTCCAAGTATTGATCTTCCAAAATCAATATAAAATAACATTAACCGTTAAAGTGAATTCAATATTATAACATTCCTAAATTTTATTTAATTGTTTTATTTATTCGTCACAAGAAGTATACCAATATGTATATATTATACAAATAAAAATGATTAATAAAAGTGACTTTATACTGTTGTGAAACCTAGTATCGTAGAGAAAGAGTCCTATCAATATTTTTTTAACAATTAATGAAAAAAAAAAAAATTAATTTAAAATAATTGCATATAACAAAAAAATCTAAGAATATTGAAATTTTTTAAGGTTTCTATCACTGAATAGCCTCCTTCCTCACATTTACTCATCATTTGTATAAAAATTGTTATCATCAAATTTGGTTGTTGTACACTATATAGTATAAAGATTGGAAATATTCTATCTTTAAAGTGTTATTTAATACATTTAGAATTATTTATTATTACCGGTAAACTTAAAAATTATTGTAAAACCAATTTTAATTTCTATAGTAATTCTTTCAGAATTACATTTTGTATTAGTTCATGTAGTACATACGCATATTTATACACAAGTAGAGTGTACAAAGCATATGCTCATACATAATGTATTGTATATAACATATGAACATATGTACTTCAAGTCAAGTATTATAATATCATTAACATGTAGATTATTTGTTTACTATTCGAGTATAGTATGTTTATTCGTTTACCGTGTGAGCCGCGGTCTAGTAGAAATTTGATTAAACCTAACTTACGAAGTACGATCACAATACCATTTAATTTAATAGTTGAATTTATAGATTAATTATTGTGCGTACAAATGATGATAATTGTTAGCAAAATTGCCATATTCCACTTATATAATTTTAAAATTCGTTAGCGATCTCACGTTTGTACGTACACTTCGATAATATTTTGACCGAGTACACGTATGTAATTTATAGAAATACTCGAGGAAATCGCAGTGGTTTCACCCCTACAGTTAGTCTATACACTGCTTACACTATTCATACATGCGCGCACACACACAAATACAAAAACCTAGTAGTTGGATTTTAATTATACACAGTATAGGGTAACGGCGGCGTCAACCCTTACAAAAAAGACCCGTTTCCTACCATGCTGCAATATAAATACTGTGTGTGCGTGTATACGATATCCTGGTTGCGACAGTTTCCATTACACCCTCATTATCACATTCACCCTCGCCACTTCTGTCTATAACCCCTCAACAGCTCTCTACCATAAGTTTTGTTCGTACACCTGTACACGTACATAATATGTATATAAATATATACATACGTAGTATATATAAATGTATACATAATATCGCCTACATTTTTACGTGTTTTTTTTTTATCTTTTTCTTGAACATGTTCTATTTTTAATTTATATATAGGTAATAAATTACCGTAGATATCATATGATCACAAGTGATTTTATACTAAGTATATAATAAGAATATAAGATTTTAAAATAATATATACGCGGTAGCAGATGTCATTTTCGGATACGCTCGATCGGTGTAATTAATTTTATTGCAACGTTTAGGAACGCATATATTAAACGTGCGTAACTCTTACAGTATAGGAATACAAGTGTATTTAATGTATATATTATGTACGATGTACATCAACGAGAACTTGTGAAATTCTACACCTGCTGTTTAACGAGATTAAATCTGATTTCAAACCGTCCTTAATACGTAACCAGCCCAGCCGAAAGTGTCTATATAATACGATAATACTGTATTTATATCGCTGTAATCTATACCTATAATAACTCACATATAATTTTAGGTACTGTTTGATTATCGTCGTTGCTAAACTGAATCGGTGAATTTCCACGACGACGCAGTCGGTGGGCACATGTATTATTATATTATCTCTAGAATATTTTTTCAACAAGATGCATTTAGATACTTTCATAATTTCGTATAATATTTCAAACATATGTTGTAGTCAGATATAAGCAATTTTTTGTCTATTTGTTTAATGAGAATTTACGTAGATCGATAAAAGAAAAACGTCTTGTTCACAAAAAATATAAAATAAATTCTAGTCCCTCTACTTATTCGCATTTTCCGGAACTTCTTTCTAAATTTAAATATTATTCCAAACGTTATCATGAATAATATTTAAATAATATTAAAAATAATTTGACTATCCGCCTTAAATAATTATTGAGCTACATAAAAGAGAGAAGTAATTGTAATTAGTTCCTACTTTAATGTCGTACTGTGATTCTAATTTTGATAGAAACTCAACCGTTCCAATGAATTAGCAGATTACTTTTCTTCCGTGTATATTAACTCTAGACTCATTAATACTAATAAGCCTCTTAATTTATCACCTAAATCCCCAATTAACTTCTCGTCTCTTTATATATCATTATCTAAGGTTTTTGAAGGTCTCTTAAATATTAGTCTAAATAGTTCTTACAGACCTGATAACTTATCTCCTATTATTTTATCTAAATGCTGTTATAATCTTCCTCGCTCAATTTATACTGTATTCAATACATCCTTTGGCCAAGATATTTTTCCTCGCATATGGAAATCTAACATTGTAATATTTATCTATAAATCCGATAACCGTAATAATATAAAGAACTACTGGCCAATTTATAAATTAAGCCCTATGCCAAAAATTTTTGAGAAATTAATTGAACCAAAACTATTTCATATTTTTTGCAATATTATAATTAACGAACAGCATTCCGGATCCATAAATCAACTTGTACTTATTTGTAAGTATATGTTACGGATTCGATATTGTAAAAAAAAAGGACAGATTGATGCTATACTGATCTTAGTTAAGCATTTTATTCGGTTGACCATATCTTGTTGTTGAATAAATTTTGTGCTCTCAGCGTTAGTGACCTTTTACTTTCATGGTTTGGTTCTTTAACTAGGACTTAAAAAGTTAAAATTTCTCGTATTTATTTAACAACCATTTAGGTGTCCTTCATGGTGGACATATATTTCTCTTACTATTTTTGTTGTTTATATTGTTTATAAACAGTTTAAATAATACGTTTCATCTCTGTAAATATTCTCTTTTTATCAATGATATAAAACTGTATATGACAATTAATTCTCCTGAAAAAGTTGCAAAACGATCTTGTTCATTTTACGAAATAGTGCGTAAATAACTATTTAAACATTAATGTTGATAAATGTACATAAATATCCTTTACTAGAAGTAAAGAAACGTTTATACTTTAATAACAACTACGAGCTTAAATAAATTTTCTTCCATCAAAGATCTATGCATCTTTCTATCTGCGGGCCTTTCATCCTCATACCATATTTCATTTATTTATAAAAAAGCGATGAACATATTAGGGTTCATCAGATGACAATGTCATGACTTTACAAATATTCAATTCTTACAAACCTTATATTACTTATAAATATCTATTTTTAAATAGAATAGAATACACAATTTCAAATAATCATCCTTTATGTCGGTGAAACTACCGAAATGCATTGTTTATGATTTTTCAGTAATAGTACCTACATAATTTTCAAATTTTAATAGTGTACTAATTTCTCCAATATTTAATATGAATATGAATATATATTATTTTGGTCTGACTATTTTCGTATTAAAGTTAAGATAATTATTTAAAAATATAAAAATAAAATATATATATTTTATATTATTATATATAATACCTATAGGTATTATGGTATACTTACTATGTTTTTGTATTTATTATTATAGAATACCGCATAAGAAAATATTACTACTAGAATATACGAGTGTAATAGAAACTTATGTTTTGTAACTATACTTGTCGAATATAAGTATACTATGCGTGTAACTGTTGACTTTAGTATACATACGTAATGTATTTATAATATATTACATTAAGGATAACTATTAGTACCATTAAAAAAAAATATAAAGCATTTGATATATATATATATATCCTTCAAGGACACTACCTATAGGTTGTAATACCTATGATCATGTACAGTATAAATCCTCTTTAATGAACTCGGACGTCATGCCAACGTGAACGCGCTAATATATTTTTAAAGCAATATTCTATTCAGCCGCTATTTCATTTGTAAATATAAATTACAACGCTCATCAGCAATTCCTCGATCTCATTTCAACAGAGTAAAATTTATTATTTTCGCATACGTATTAAAACTATAAACCGTTTCAACATAAACGTTGTAGGATTATAGACATTAACTTAAATTATATATGTGAATGTTTGTTAAGTATTTGTCACGTGTTTATAGTTAGCAAATAACACAATAGTTCGCACTTCGTTTTTATACTCTTTTATTTATATACATATATTTACAATACTGAACTAAATTTATATGGAATTATAAGTATCGGCACATTATACTCGTATATTGTACATGTGTAATCTAAACACTTTCATATAATATTACATTTTTTTTCGTAGTTATATTAAACGTACGTACATTTAATAGTTTTAAAATTTACTTTATTAAAAGATTTTATTTCATAATGTTATATATTGTATTAATTATATAATTGTTTACACATTTTTTAATGATCGCTGGATCGAAACAATATTAAAAATTATATTTGGCGT
The DNA here is from genome assembly GCF_003268045.1 of Sipha flava. Taxonomy (NCBI): domain Eukaryota; kingdom Metazoa; phylum Arthropoda; class Insecta; order Hemiptera; family Aphididae; genus Sipha; species Sipha flava. The sequence goes on from NW_020272911.1 coordinate 118,104, forward strand.
AACATATTAATTTCTTAGTTTTGTTTATTGTTGTTATAACCATCTTTTTGTACCAAATATTTAATACGTTATATTTCTATGATGTCAATCATCGGTATCTACAAAAGAAATAAATAGAAAATATACATATCACTATTACAAGTTTTATAATGATTTTTTTAATCCATTGTTGAGTTTGATTTATTCTTCTGTTAATATTGTGTATTTATTTTATTATAATTATTCAGTAAATACACGCTATCTATACAGCTATACTGGGGGGAGTGTATCACTCTTGTTTATATTAAAGACCGCAACCAATAAACCACATTTTATTGATCCGTTTTATTAAACAACAAAGAAGTACATAAAATCAAATATATTCCAAAGGGCTCGATGTAAGAGGGACTACGAGAAGATTAATAGAAATGACTTACCCACACCCTTATTGTATAGACGAAATAAATATTGTAAGCTATAATGTCAGAATATTTTATCAAACTGCATGCGCACACGCGCACATATATCTTATTACTTGTCATATAAAAGACATTATTATTATACATACGACTAGTCGTTGAACAGAATTATAGTATTTAAGTGTGCAATGACTCGTTACACTCTACATTACAGACAACCAACTAGTGCGCTATACCAGTAGTAATTTCTAACATTGTGTAGGTATATAATTATTTATACTTTTTTTTTCTGAAATCATTCAACTTAGTATCCACATATATTATATAATAATTATCGGATGTGTATTTAATATACATTATAAAGTAATTATATATTTATTATAATACGAATATTACACCTATACGCTGGGTGCTATAAATACGAACAATATCGTAGGTTCCCCATTGGTACTAAAACTACCATATATTATTATATATTTATGCATGCGAAAACTTTATTAAAATTCCAATTGATTATTTTTTTATGTTTCATAATTAATTCTTGTTTTTTTTATTTTTTTTTTTTTTATCGATATTGGAGAGACATTTTATACACCGGCATTTATAAGTTTTTTCGTTTCTCACAAAAACTGTTCAAGAAAAATAATATCACTTCATAATTTAGATTTATGTTTTCCGTATACGTTCATTATAAATTCGTGATTTTATCGTTACAGTCTACATCGTATATCTAAGTAGGTAAATCATTGTTTTTTCGAATGATACTTCTCGAACAGAAGACTAAATCGATTTGTGCATTATTAAATTTCACTGCGTTGATCCCATACGTTGATATTCGACAATAATAAATCAATGCTGTACGTAAACCGATTTGTGACTGTTAGGTCTAACGTGACCATTTGAGAAAATGTATCCACGAAGAAATAATAATCTGCGTTTCTCAGTATCCATGTAAACTAACGCGTCGATTATAATCGTCTACTTCTAGAAATTCGTAAATCGTCGTGCACTGAGCTCCGCCGTCGTTTTTGTACGCTGCAGCCCCGAGTAGCCTAACCTCTATCGATCCAATTTCACGCACCGCTCAATGTATACGTACTACATCGCCGGTGTGCCAAAATCACCGGACTTTGGTCATGTTGTACTCGTCGCCGACAATTTAAAACAATCCCTTCCCTACTGGTCGCACGAAGTCTGGGCGAAAACCGAAGAGGAATACCTAGCGTGGCAGCAACGGTTTTGCAGAGAACGAAATTGGACTTGCAACAAGAATCCGTTAGTGTGGAAACGCATAAGCAACTCGAACGGTCCATATCATTTGATCGGCGGAATAGACGAATTTTTCGAAATGCTCAAAGAAAACTATAACATCGATACGCGGTTGGACCGAAAACTAAAAATGAAAATGGCAAAGGACAACGAGAAGAAAATGAAGTTCATAATGGCCGCACGAGCGTCAACGGTGCAACGAGTAGCGCCGAGAGGAGTGTGTTTGACCGGCGCCGTTTACCCGTCGTCCTGTTACCTGGTATCTGAGCTGCTGCAATTGAAACAGTTGCACACCGACGGTGGCGTTTCGATATACTTACACAATTGCGATCCAAACAAGCGTGGTGACCTAAGAAAAATCAAAAACGAAATCGTTGACGCGGAATTCAACGTCCGTGGTCGCAAAGCCGTGACGGTGGTCAACAACGTCGAGGAATGTTTGTCGAAATGCGATTTACTCGTCGTGATGGGTGACAGGAACGGGGAAGACGACGAAAAGTCGGAGAAGCAACGGATGAACCGAAACTACAACGCGATGAGATCTTTGGCCTCCATACTCAACCGCCACTGCCCGGAGTTCTGCAAGGTGATACTGATGAACATGGACACGTTGTGTTTCAATCTGAGCGTGTTGGCCGAATACGCACACAACGTATACCTGTACAACATCGTCGGGGTGACCGGCCACTACGGTATGAAAGCGCTGCCAAACATTTCCGCGGCCACGGGCGTTCCGATTTCGGATCTACACTGTCCGCCGGTCTGGGGCTTCGTTGGCGCGAAGAAATACGTCGACTGGTACCACACTGTGTACCACCGCGACCGTGGTAAGTCGCCGGCACGTGGGGAGGCGCCCGACAGCGGAGACCATCAAACGTGTCACAAGTACTTGATGTCGAAGGCCGGTTACGACATGGACGAAGAGATTAACGGAGGCGACGAACGTAGTCCGGTCGTCGGATCGGAATTCCTTTCGAATTATTCGCCCGAAGTACGTGCGGCCGTGGCAATGATATCGGAATGGTTTCAAAGCGAGAACAAGACAATCAGCGCGGCGATATTTTCAGACGGAACGTTTGGCTTACCGTTCGGTATGTTCGTCTCTCAACAAGTTTATTTGGACAACGGTGAATGGAAACCGGACACGGATTTTTTACCACCCGATCGATACATATTGAAGGACATAGTGTCCAAAGCCATAGAGATAATTATTGAATATGATCTTGGGAAAAGATTTCATAAATACTCAAAATCACCTAGACTATGGTGGAAAACTGCCATCGACAAATTTTCTTAAACAGTTGTTTCGGTACTACCTTTTCGACTAATAATATTATTATTTGGATCAATATAAAATAATCGTTTTATAATCGTAAACCAAATTATTTAATTTCCAGTTAAAACTAATTATTATTTAATAATTATTGGTTTAGAAAATTATACTGATTACATTTAGGTTATGATTATTTAATTTAAAAATAAATAAATATAAGTTTACAAAAAAAAAAAAGCGTTTGATCGTGTATAACTCTGCACTAATAGCGGTACTAAAATTAATAGGCTTTGGGGACCTGCTGATATCTTGGTTTAGCTCATATTTTTTCAATGGAACACAATATGTAAAAACTAACGGTGTTTACTCTAAACTAGTGAATATAAAGTCAGGTGTCCTTCTAGGTAGGAATTGGTCTCCGATTCTCTTCTCTTTATTTGTAAACAGCGTTAAAAGTATACTAAAGCACTGACAATTACTCATGATTGCCGATAATATAAAATTTTTCCATCGAATCAGCATCTTTCAGGATTCCGTCCTTCTCCGAGAAGACCTCAACTCCTTGGTCACTTGGCCTGAAACCTATAGAATTAGATCTCTGTATCCCTAAACGCATTTTATAACATATTTTTGTTCTCATAGCTGTCCTATTCATTTAACTATTCTATATATCTGATGTACTTCTTGAATATGCGGGTGAATCCGTAAATTATTTGAGTATAACGTTTGATCGTTGACTTAAGTTTACAAAAAATGTCCTCAAAATGAGCATTTCATTTTGAGGACATTTTTTGTAAAGCCATTACAGAGAGATCTTGCTCAGAATTTATAAAACCAGTTGTCTACCTAGTTATTTTTTGTTAATTTGTTCGTTCTATATTTGAGTATAGAGCGGTGATTTGGTGTCCAAAAACCATAAGTAACAGATACTAAATTGAAAGAGTCCAGCACCAATTTCTCATGTGTCCATCTTTCGAGTTATCAATCAATTGTCCACCACTTTACTATAATTCAGTACTTTGCTACCTGGGCCTGATAGACGAGTTTAAATAAACCTATATTTTTTGTCAAAACTCATTGATGGTCGAATCAACTCACCTACTTGATGTCTTCCTCTTTTATTCTGTGAAATATTTGTAAAATAGTCCTTTATCACGAATGATGAGAATAGCGAACGAGGATCCGTCGTTTCTATCGTGGGACTAAACCAGTTTCTATTTATGTAATGTGTATCACTATAATGTTTTTTTTATAATCATACTGGTACGTACTTTAGCTTTAAGATTAATATCTAAATTTGTGTTGAGCTCCTCCCGTTTTATTTAAAATAAATAGTAATAAATAAAAATGTCTACTGGATGAAAAGTCTATAAATCACTGTATAATATTTATACTATCATACGTGAAATACGTGTATGGTCCGGCTTTGTAAAACGTACATCTAACTTGCTAGTACGAACGTTTTTGCACTTACTTTTATTATTAAATATGTCGAAAATGCATCGACCGTATAATGTTTGGTACATGAACCGCCATAAAACTAGTGTATGTATTAAATACATCAGTGACTGCAGTTTACGCATTATATTCGCGTGTACCCGAGTCAAGTGTTTTACATATATGTATATACTACATTACTACATTATTCTATGTAGTATAATTGTTACGATTTTGAAAATCCATTCCACGGCAATAACGGTAGTCGAACTATAAAGAACATTTTAGAAAACATATGGCAAACGTTTTTATTGGCTTCGCGCCCGATAACCAATTCGATTACATTGTGTGCATGTATGAGACTATTTCTAGAACGGGTGCCTCTATGCACGGTCACGAATTGGGATTAAGCTCGTGAAAACGAATGGTGTACCTATTCACTTTTTTTTTCTTCGTCATCAAGAAGTAAAAATAATAATTTTCTAAGCCCACGTACGTCTATTTGCTCGCGTATTATTGTCATGCACGATATATCCGATGAAATCTTTTGTCAAGCATAAAAAAAAACAGGCTTTCGCAATATTCCGTGTATTACATAATATCATGTATATACGCAAAATAAAAAAATTCTCATTGATCACTTTAAGTAGTCAACCACAAGTTTTTTTTATGTAAATTACTATATATTTTTATATAAATGGCTCTCATTCAGTCAATTTTTTTGTTTTAGAGCCATGATTAATTGGTCAAAATGTCTTAAAAAGTATATTCTTCAGTCTATCCGAATTCGGTACCAAAAATACTGGTTGCTATTAAAAAAAAAAAAAAAGTTGCATTCACATGCGCGTAACGAGAGGGTTAAAAATTGGATATTTATCTGAAAATTTGTATTTATATACCACTAGCTTGTAAAAAAAAATTCGAATTATTCCAACATAATTCAGTCGAGAAATTTAGTGTCCCCTAAATTGGTGAACACACGGTATTTATTATAATATTATACTCGTATTATATATATTGTTATATTATTATATGAACTGCAAGGAAAAAAAAAATGTTGAATCATTTTTGATTCGTTTGTAATCCGTATAAACAGCGATTTGCTTGTTATATTATGGTTGTTTCGAGTACAAAAAAAAAAAAAATCATTACCATTTAGTTAATCAACAATTGTAAAATTTGTTCAAATTGCAAACTGTAGATTGAAAACGATCAAAAACGGATAAAAACGGGTAAAAACGGCATGATTGTACGAGTGTAACCATGTACTATTTACAGTGTACACACGTATTTAGAATGATGAAAAGAATCAAAAAAATTGTTATTTTTAGCAGCGCAAATGCACTGGCACGACAGAACAGTTTTTGAAATCGAAACGAATGTGCGGTACTCATCGCTGCGCCGAACCAGTCATTATATATTGTTGGTACATTATAATAATCGACGTCGGTTTATTATACGTTTCCCGGCATAATATGTGTGTGCGTTATGTACATGGACGTGCCGTACACATACGTGCGCGAGTTTTTTCACGTAACGATGTTTTAAATTGGCTCTTCGTATTTCAATCAGTTTGCAGCACGTGTGTAAAATGAACGCGTTTTGTACACGACGAATTATAATTTATAACGCGCACGTATACACCAAAAGACCGATTTTATCACGCGTACAATTTCATGTAAAGTTTCCGGTTAATTTGTACTACGTATTGTGTACGGCCGATGATCAAAGATTTTGACAACTAGAGGAAAGAATATTTTTTTATATTCGTACGTTATTACAGCGCGATGTGATTTTGACTTTCGATGTTTCCATTGGGCGCGTATAGTTTCGTACGAGGTACTTATCCAAATAGCAAAGAAACCGAACGCGTATCGTACTGTAGAAATACCTAGTACGTCATATAATATTATTGTTATTATAGTATACAGCTATATTTTTGCGTCAGGCGAATACGAGTAATATTGCATTAGATAATTGTATGTAGAACGGTCAAAGAGTACGTTTAAAAATCGATGAAACGCATACTTAAATATTTATCAAACTCAAAATCATAGCCCAATAATGTACGAAATTGATTGAATATTCTATGCGTAAACTATGTATAAAAGTATAAACCGCATGTATTCCATACCGCATATTGCCGTACCTCTATGTGTACGTGGATTTTGGTTTCCTGTAGAAATTGACGCTGCTACACAAGCGCATGGCATAACACTAACAGTTTACAATGTAAACTATATACAGCTGCGAATGAGAAAAACACTTGTTATTTACTTATTTAAATAGAATATAGAAGTAAATGTTATTGGCTAATGGTAGTACATAGAATTTGTCTCCATCGTAAATGTTTTAAAATTTCACCACGGTTTACTGTCCGTTACAAACAGGGCCGAATTATGGTCATGACGGAGGCTATTTTTTTCTTTTGGTAAAGCCCTTTCACCAAAACAATTAAATTTGTTATTCATATTTAATAATTTGTAATAAATATTAATTAAAATAAGTATTGTATGTTGTAGTATAGTCACAATAAATTGACAAAACAGTATTTATACTTGTTAGCCAACGATTATAAAATCCGTTTTATTGATAACATAGAAAATATACATTTTATTCTTATATTGTTATACTTTTTTTCGTCAAAAAAATTATTTTATTTATAACTCGATGCCATTTCGATGAAAATAAATAAAATGAAAAAAAAGAGGAATAGACACATTGAAGCCACCCCTTCAAACTTGTGGCCCGAGGCAAAAGCCACCCTCCCTTGATTCATCCCTGATTACAAGTATCGTTATCCATTACATTGTCAAGTTGTTTTGTAAGACATTTAAACGTCAGAGTATCGATTATTAACAGCAAAACATTGTACACTGTACAAAATTTCGGATGGACACAAATATGATGCGGCACATAAACTAATAAAACGTAAAGTATTACGATTTCAAATCGTTGTGGACTGTAGTGTCCGCAGCTGCGTAAACAGTACACGACGAGTGATTACGCGACCGACGCGTTCCGTGGCAAAAACTGTGATCGTTGCGGGACTTTTAGGTGTTCGGCTCGATCCGATAGCTTCAATCAGCCGTCAGAGACATCGCAGTTCACGATTACACCGCAGACGAGACCGCATCGACAGGGAACACGTAATTTTTATCAATCAAAATCCAATTTTAACGCGAAGACGTATTCGTCCGTCTTTGGGACGCGTTCTCGCTTTCGTGGTTCTACACGCTTACGCGTACTCGTATGCACAGTACACGTACAGTTACGTTTACGCGTCTGAACGCGCAAGAAATAATGTATGAGATTGAAATCTCACTTGTCACGTTTAATTGGTCGACATCGAGCGCACGGTTCGGGCACAGTGCGCACACGCGTGTAGACGACGGATAAATAATTGTTAAACAACTTGTGTGTGTGCACGTATCGACGAAATAAATCTTTACTCCCCGCACCCCAGCCGCGTGCAATTCGATCGCGTCGGACCCGTTCCGACGACGAGTTCCCGCGCGATCGTCGACGCCGTGGTGGCGTCAGCGACAACTGGACGGGAAAACGCACACGCGTCGCGTACAAACCGGTTCCGATGACGTTCCTCTCCCGTAAATCCAAACGCGTGTCGACCGGTGACAGCAGCGGAACACGAATGCGCGACAGGGCGGTACACGAGCGTTTTAGCGGCGCCGCGGCGGGGGACGTATCCGAGTATAAAGTTATCGATCACTTTTCGTCGATCGTCAAATCGGTTGTACACGTGTACACATCGTGAACGCGCATCACCATCATCTCGTGGTGTCGGGGGACCGGCCGTTAAATTTTAACGCAGTACTGTTAACTTGTGATCGAAAAAATAAAACATTATTTTAGATGTATGAAAATTGTGTTAAAAAATATTTACTATCGTAAAAGTTTCGAGCTTTGGGTGGTGATATTTTTTTTTATGCCACGTCTGCCGTCGTATTTCCAACGAACCACAAAACACATACACACATATATATATATATATATAATACGGTGTTGTTCCGAGGCTTCTTGGCTCGTTCGTAATGTACATAAATGCCAGCCGTTTTGTTTCGGGAAATGCGGGCGGGTTTTGTTGGAGAAGCGGCGAGCGCGCGAACATAGACTCAGTCGATTTCGGTGTGTAGAGAAACCGCGGGCCGCGTGCGATTTCACGGCTCACAGGCTACACGTCACGCGTAGTACCGTAAATTCTACGCTGGAGGAAAAAAAAAAACACGCTATTATTCGGAGACCGGAAAAAAAGACGAGATCAATAACCCGCCGGAACGCGCGGTGGCGTGTCTGTGGACGCGCGGTAAAGGTTGTTCCAAAAGCGTGATGCGCGTCGCCGTATTGTTGTACGGTTTTGTTGACGACGGAGTGCAAAACGATTACGTGAAGAGTGCATTTAAAATACACACGGTGCAGTGCGATTGCAGCAAAAACGCGAGTGGACCGCCCGTGCGGAATTTCGGAAACGAAGACTGACGCGCGGCGTATGCGCATAAGATGCAATGCCGATTTTTCTGAACGTTTTTTTTTTTTTTTTCAACACTTCTGGCCACACGTTTATAATCGACTTTTCCCCGCGTTCCGTACGCGCGCGGTGAAGTAATACGTGTATACACGCGTGAATCGCACCGAACAATAATACACGACGGTCCAACCGCGTCGTTCGAGTCGTCAAACAGATAATAACGGTACATGAAGAACTCGCGATATCAAACTGTCATTACAATAGCACACGTCCCGCGGTCGTCTCGTTCGTGTGTATGTATTTTAGGTACATTGTGCATCGCCGTGCTACGCTTACGTTTTTTTCGACGTCTCGTGGTCGATTTCGGTGCGACTGAAATGTGTTATTGATTCGTCGCGAACGCTACACGTGCACGCGCGTGACAACTCGACAGAACCGTTTGCCGTCGACGTATTGTTACGAAAACGGCACGATGTGTCTGTTCGTAATTAATACGTATTATCGTCGCGTCGTGTGCGAGCGTACACGACTGCTCGAGCCGACGTACGAGAACGTATCGACGCGGACGAAATGTACGTATATAAATAATACGTACGAGCGGTCGTTGAACACCACGTGCGGTTGTTTGTTCAAAGGTGTGCGGGTCTCGGACAAATCGGCTTCGGGCGGGGGGCACCGGTTGGGGTCAGCGCGCGACCGCGCCGACTTGAGAGTCGCGTGCAGACAAGTCTGTAACGGTATCGACGACGAGGCCGCGACTTTACCCGAGTACGCGTGTACGGGAAAAAGCGCTCGGCAAATTGAGTATTCAATGCGGACGGTGTGTTATTACGGGACAAATAAACGGACGTGAACCTTCGGACGCTTCGATTTCCCCTGAAAAGTATACAGGTGATTTGAATTTAAACACACAACGAGATGCCCGCGCACGAACTGTACTCGTTCATTGCTATACTCTTTCTTGTTTTTCCGTCCGATTCGAAATCGTCGACGATGTACCGTAACAGGTTAAACTAGCGATACGGATGTACCGTGGAACAAAGCACGTCGTTCATGTGTCGTTTTCATTCCGGCAGTACATAAACGGTACGTTGAGCGGACGTCAACGGTTACGCGGACGCTAACCGTACAGGTACATTGGTGGTCACGTGTTTCGGTGCGCGTAAACAGCCGATCCTCTCGAAAGCTTTCGCTACGAAAAAATCGATACGCGTTTGCGGTCGTTACGTTCGGTTTCGCGAGACTATCAATTATAAATAGTATAAATAACCGATGGTAAAACGAAAACGTATACCATAATATATATTCTAACTACGTTTTCCTTCGACCCTCCTGCACCATTGTCACCATCGTTCCGGACCGTTCAAAAGTCTTCATCCGATTTCGAACTGATACAGCTCAGCAATCATTGATTGCAGTTAAACGACCTATGTACCAATGGAAAGATAAGACAGTCAAGTTTATTTTTAATTAGCACCATCATCACCGAAGTTAGAAATGCGCCGGTATCCGAACGGCGAACTCCCTCAACGGATGATCGGACGATTTATCCCTGGCCACCACGTTCCCCAGACCTTAACAGTGTGTGATTTCTTTTTATGGCGCTATACAAAGAATAAAGTGTACGTACCACCATTACCTATAGACTCGGAAGAGTTAAAAACCAGGGTTAAAGATGCTGCGAATGCCATGACACAAGATATGATCGACAACGTTTGGGAGGAATTCTAATATCGTGTATCGGACAGTCTGTGGGGTCATGTTGAACACTTGTAAGTTGTAACTAAACTAAATAAAACTTAATTTATGAAAATATACACTTTTGAAATCGGATGGAGACTTTTCAATCGCCCCGTATATTGGTGCTGCAGCAGGTCGATTTGCATTCCAACCTTTCTTTATCGAAAATGTTTTTAAAAAACCATGAAATTTCATTGAGAACATTTTATATTTGACGATCGAATCGTAGTAGATTGTTATTAAATAATGTTTGTGTTTCATTTTGTTCGGTAAAAAAAAAAAAAAAAAATCGTATTTATTTCTTATATGTTGATCAACCAATTTTTGTACTCGAAGAACAAGTCAAGTTCGTCATATATATATATATATATTCAAAATACCGCGTACGCCTGTGCACGCGTAATAAATGCACACACGCACACAGGTACAATTACTATAACAACAACGGTAATAGTAATAACAATATACGCGTGTATTGTTTGTGCGGGTGTTGGGCGAACGCGCGTGCCGACTTCGGAGCCGTGACCGTGGGGTGCGACGGCGGTGGAAGAGGGGTGGACGGACTCTCTCGAACCGTGACGGGCCCGCACCGACAGCGGTGAACATAATAACGTGCACACGCACACCGCCGTGGCCGGCGCACAATGCGGCTGGCGAAAACGACGGCGGCGGCGAAAATTACACACCTGTGACCGAACCGTTACGTCGCGCTGCGTAACGGTGAACTCGGCGTGTGCACAGAGTTGCGATCATTATGTTATTATTACTACTACTACTACTACTGTTATTGTTATTATTGTTACTGCATACAGAACGTGTAAGGTACGCTTATGAGTCGTCTGCAACATCACCGCCGCGTACTGCGTAGCGTTTTACGAACGATCGGGAGTAGAGCTCTTAAAACACGTGTCACGAAATTCACGTGAACATGTGAAATACATGTTTATCCAAAATATATATCCATTTTTACAATGGTAAAATTAGTAATTTTATGTTATACACTTGAAGTTTTAATAAAATATTAATAGTACAGTATTAAGTTAAGGATATACGTTTTTATTTTGGATTTTACACGTGACACGTGACACGTGAATTCCGTGAATTCACGTGTATTAAGAGCTCTAATCGGGAGTAACAGGACGCGGTGTCGTCAACGGATCCGAATGCGAATGGCTTTCCTCTAGTATTTTCTTTTTTTCGGTTTCAACAGACATACGTTTTTTGAACTTACATGACTCCACAATCACGTACCCCGAACGAACGGTTTAAATTTGCCGTTGTAATTAATCAAGCTGCTTTAAGTCGTGAAATCTACACACGTCAAAATCTATATATCCAAAAAACAAAACCATATGCGAAGAGTAATGATTTATGGCGGTGGGGAACACGCTTCGTTTGTTAACCCTTCCTCCTGTCATATGACACTGTATGTGAAGTCTATCGCAATGTCTGTTGTTCAATAATAGTAAGTGTTCTTCAGAATCCGATGTATGGTGCGCGTACGTGTGGGGGAAAATGCGATACGGTTTCACGCGATGACGGAATCGCAGATAAACGAGGCTGCCATGTGCATATAATTACATGATGCGAATTACTCTTGGTTTTTTTCCACATCATGCTTACCATTTTCGTTTCGTTCTGTAGTTTATAACGACGAAAACGTGATTTCGGTTCAGTACCTTCTATAGTAATCCTGCAGGATACGAAAATCAAATGGTACTATTTGGAGGAGGGAAGGATTGGAAAAGAGTGTACTCGCGGTACACTAGTACATTGTTAACTTAACATACGACTGGACAATTATGTTTTTCTTAATGTTCTGATGGAACGATACATCTTCGTTCGCACGAACGGTGGTGCACTTCGTATCATATCTTTGCCGCTCTTCCGAGACACGTTCGAAACAAATATATGGAGTTGAGACCAATAGGGCCGTCGGTGCTGCCGCGGAGACGCGCGTGCGGTGTGTGATAGCGATCGAACCGCGATGTAGCGCTGAAAACAAATATAAACCCCGAGCAGGTTACAAGGGGTGACGATAGGTGTATCCCCCCCTAGGGATTTGTTTTTTTTTAATTTAGTATATCGCTGGCCTAACAACACCTATCTACAAATTATACACAATAAGATACATTTTATAAGTCAACACATTTACATATTTTTTTCAATACATTTCTGTTGAAGTGTGTTAATATTATTAATACATAAACGTTATACCTATATTTATAACTATAATCTGTATATATGTTTATAAAAATGCTACGGTGTAGGGGAGAGTTGGCTTTATTTTCCCCCCCCCCCCCCTCTTGAACATCATGCATGAACGCCACTGACCCCGAGAGGTTTCCACGGAGATTTGTTTTCCGAAGGCCCTGACAAGCGTCTCGTTCTACGCGGCGTACGTACGCGAAGCAACGCCACATGGCGCACCGAGTACGTGCATCACTGCGAGTTTTCCGCGTCGCGCGCCCATCGTGTTCACGTTCCGGAAAACTGTCTGACCGTCAAACAAAAAAAAAAAAAAAAACACGCGCACACATCGGTACCGGACGTCACGGGTTTTCCTCTGACACAACTCACGTGTGCACACAGACAATGTGTACTTTTGTAAAAATCATTATTTTCATACCGCAATGACCGTGCTGCGTCGACGATCCAGTGCACGCGCGTGACGTTCGACAGACCGTTCTGCACAGGCGTTTGAAAGTCGGCTCCGAAATCCGGTGAAAATCGGATTTTCAGAACCGGGAGTCGTACGAGCGTTTCGTTTGTTCATCCGGTTTTTACACTAATCGCGTCGTTTGACACGATCGGAAAAATGCGGAGAATCGCGTGGATTACTTTTTTCAACTCGTTTTAACCAAAAAAATCGCTTACCGTCACCACATTTTTACAATACACGTACTCAGTGGCGTAGATATAATTTTTTTCTAGGGGGGGGGGGTGTGTTTAAGAATCAATTCATAATATTCTTAGTATATCTTAATACGAGGTCCTATATAATAATATTACATTTAAAATGGTATTATTATTTTGTCCCGTATTTAATGAAAATTATTTTGTTACTTAATTTTTAATATTTACCTTATAGTAAAATGATATTTTCATTTTACTATAATATGTAAATATTAATAAATAATAATTAAATATCATAAAAAAAAAAAAATCTTGGGGAGGTGCAAACCCCTTACACTCCCCCACCTTTGTAATTATGCCACTGCACGTACTATAGATCAGAGGCGGCTTGTAAGCACTTACTACCGGGACGGTGCCCTAGTAAAAAACATTTTTTATGTACATTTTTATTAAATAAATTGAAATTTAGTAGGCATACCAATATATTTATGAACATATTTGGAGATACATAATTAAAGTTTTAGCGTTTAAGTAGTTTTAATGTGATCGAGGGAAGCCAGAACAATTTTTTCATGGTAGGGGGGTGGTTTAAATTATACTGCCCCGGTAAGATGTATACGTTCAAACCGCCTCTGCTATCGATGCATACGGGTTGTGTACACAGAAACTCGTGCGAGGCCTCGTCGCCGTAACACGAACGAACAATAATAAACGAGTGGTTGACGCGGTGATCTTATACGCATCTTATATGCCGCCTACGCACAGGGCTTGGAACCGAAATTAAAAATACCGGTATTTTAACCGTAACCATTTAAAAATATTTAAAAACCTTACCGAAACCGTGTTTTTGATTTTCTTAGGAACCTAAATGGGAATCGGAACAGATATTTGTCTGATGATAGTTTTTCGGTTTTTTTTCTGTTCCAGTTTTATTTCTATTTTATATATTTAGCTAATAAATAATAATAGTTGAATGTTATTTGCTCGTCGCCGCCGTCGGTTTGTAAAACCCGTCGTTATGATTAATTTCTTATAATTCATAATTTATAAATAGTTTTAAACGAAGACGTCTGGTAATGTTGTAGAATGATAAATGATAAAATAATTATTATAATGATCAAAATACGCACCCGGATAATGTATAAATTGTTATCATGGACTAATAATATCTAAAAAACAATTCGTACAACACTATTGAATTGTTCGATAGTTGTTATTCGGCAGTTCGCGCCGCCCATCATTAAAAATAGCATATCATACCAAAACATCCAATAAAATAATGCGATGATCAAGTATTAAGTAATTTAGTACAGTTTATATATGATTATAATATTGGTCAACTAAAAAAAATCATAAAAATGTGCTTCAATTGATCCCTTGAATATTTTGTGAGATATTAGAGTTATTTGTCAGAATGCAAATCGAGGTAATCGTTGCAATGTGGCAGTTTATTGTTGGAATTAGAGTTGTCTAAGTAAAAAATAAACATTTTTTTTTTCGTGATCCAAAATTGTTCATTGACATGTGCGTGCAAGTACGTGAGAGGTTCCTTCTTGCCGCTACCACTCATTATCGTTTCGTCGTGCCGTCACGTTTTGAGAAAAATTAGATAATGCTCCTATACCTAATGTCTTATAATTTTGTACCCAGTTATAATTTATTATAATTAATATTAAAAATAATAATAATTAATAGTAAAAACATATAATTCGATTTTGTCATAATATGGTAGTAATAATACTCCATGGAACATGAGTCGACCCTATTTTTTAAAATTTATTTTGGTTATTTTTATGACAAAATATTTCACTTATTAGGTAAGCCTTTTAACTTAAGAAGACTGCTATACTAATTTGATTTTATAATTTTAGATAATATGTTTCTAATAGATTTTTTTATGAATTTTGAAAAAGATTACCATTTAAATACTGGTATTAACCGGTACCAGAACCAGAACTTTAATTCCGGAAACCGGTACCGATTTTTTTTTTTTTTAAGAACCTTATTGGAACCGAAACCGAAAAAACGTAAAGGTTCCAAGCTCTACTTCTACGTGTCATCTAACGATTATGTTTTTATTTTTTTCTATTCGGACCGATACAGAAGTACTTGTATGATTATCTTTCACGTTTAGACACACAGTCTTACGCAGTTCTTATCAGTCGTCCGTGTAAGTATTTTTTACCGCGAGCGGCCGTCTCAATTGCCGTTCTGACCCATGGATAGAGAAGGCCGGGTCTGATTTCGGACTGCCTATGTTACAACAGCTTTGTGATCTCAAATTTCACAATCCTGAGGGAATTCTACCATCACGAAAAACTATATGTGATATACATTGTAGCAGTGTACTTTTGTACCTATATTACATACACTCTTTCGTAAACTTTTTACGGATTTCATCGGTTGTGTTGTGCAAATAGATGAAATAATTTTATCAGTTTATCGATTCAGCTGTTTCCTACGTTTCGGTCTTCTGCAGAATTTATGCACGCGTATAGTGACAACAAAATCAAAAGTCCACACCGCACTGTATAAAAACACTCTGCGGTCTAGGTGGTCTATTGAACATGTGTTGTCGCCGGGAGTCATGCTAAAGTCGACTCAATCGTTACTTCGATCGAAAACCGTAGGACATCGGTAACGCAACGCGCGAACAACGGACGTTTAGAAGAATCGTGGTTTGGTCCGGTAGAAACGTGGAAAAGCGCAAAATATCCGTTACTCGGCTATCGTGTTCCGAGTATACACCGTACAACATGAGCAAACAGCGTGCGGATCGAAGTGCACGCGCACAACGGGAACGCCACACAAACGTCGTCTCGCCGCCGCGGGAAAAATTCATTATTCACGCATTACTCGACTACACGGGGCGCGAGACGATGAAAAATGATCGGCGACAGGATAATAATAGAACCGTTTCAATTTGACGATACGTGCGCGCTGTTACGCGGCACGGAACAGTCGAGCCCCGTGTGGGGTGCACCGCTCGCCCTGAGCTGTGGCGGACAGGGGTGCGATAACGCGCGTGCACACTTATCGCGTATCGAGGAACGGCGACGGTTTCACGGGGCCTTTTACCGGTACGTGGATACAGCCCTGGGATCCGAGGGCCCTTGGTCCGGTGTTCATCGATCGCTCCAGTGTTTCGAGACGCTACACCCGAATGACGTACATCTATTTATAAGAAAAAGGTATACATCGATTCCGCTAAAGAATTTTTAATCGACTAACCCAAAATACGTGCAGGCGAGTTTTTTTGCAAGAAAATTTACAATTTTGGTAAATAATGTATCAATTATTTACCACGTTCGCGTAAAACTATTTCCCGTTATAAGTTTAAGCACGAGCCATGACGACTGTACGTACAACTCGTGCAATCGTACCGAACACTACGAATTTATTTTGCGAACGTATAATATCTGTTGACATTTCGTATTCTATCTTCATACAATAAAATAGTATTACGATAAAAATAATGGTTTTCATACGTACCTACGAGTATAACAATGCGTTTACTACCAAATGTACAATACTGCTAATCTGTAAGCTGTAAAATTAATGGTAACAGTAGTATACACGTTTATATGTATAAATATAGAAATGGATTGGCGCGATTGACATACAACATTATACTATATTCGAATATCGATCGGCGCAGTTGATGTATACAACCTTTTTCCTACCCCATAGTTTATCTTTTTTTACCTGCGATTTTCGGCGCAACTGATACATACCCCCTTGGTGATAGGGCTGCATCCGAATTGCGTGCCAAAAAAAAAAAAAAAATGTCCGAATTGGATGCCTCGTCTTGGAAGGGTATGCCGTGTACCCACAAGTTTATTTATCATGTACTTTATGTGTACAACTTAAACTTTATTTTTACTACGTATTGCGATGCGTTGTCATGATCGCTCACTGTAATTCGCCGAACGCGAACAAAATTGTTCTAATAGATGTAAAACAGAAATCGACAGTTCGAAAACAATAGTTTTCATAGCCGTACGAAACGTACGAGGAACTACTAATAGGCCCTACACAACTATAATGTACTTGTTTCGTATTACGACACGGGCGACATCATTGAACGCGCGAATTGGATAAATTTAGTCAGTTCAACTGAAATAACTCTCTCGCCGAAAGAGATTATTATTCGATTTAATAACGATGAAACGAACGTAGACCGTGCGAGTAATGATGTGTAGGAGTGTTGTATATTTTATAATCTTTTGGGGCTACGTCATGAGACCGCGGTGGGTTGTTCCGTGAAATCCCGAGTGCATGCAAAACAGGGTTGGTAAAAATGGAAACCGATCTATCAAACACTAATATACATCCGAAACAATCCTAAAATGTAATTAAACGATGTTTATTTTATCGTGAGTCCATCTCATTTATTCATGCTTGAATTACATTAGCAATGTAAATTTTAAGAACGATTCACGAAGCGTAGAAGTTTTCGGGGAAGGAAAGTTAAACTTTGAAAACGATTATAAATATATCAACCGTAATATAAGTGTACATGAATAATATTTAAAAACATGGATGTGGACATGCGAAACGAAGACAAGTAATACGCGATGGTTGTATTGTGAAATATATGATATGCATACAGGAAGGATGTGCTTTAAAATCGATAAATTACAATAAAGTTGAAGACTGGCTGTTTCGCATATTGATTTCGAATCCTCTGTAAGAGTAATAATAGAATATTATGTGTGATGAGTCAGAATGACTATTACGTTGAAGTAACTATTGTCATCGAACGCTATCAAGTTTTTGAGAAACCATATACGCTTTGAACTTTTGATTAGAGGATTTACCGCCGCGTATATATTACGCATGTGCGCATTGCGTGTAGTGTTTGAAGTACACTATATACTTAATGTTGCATACACGTGTATTTGTGCCCGCCGGTACCATCACGTTCGTTCGGCCGTCGTGTTGTGCAGCCGACTCCTCCTTTAACGTAGCGTAAGAAAAGTAATTATAAGGTGTTTCGGTCCTTATTATTTAACCACATCGAATACCAAAGAAATTTTTCTCGTCACAACAGTCAAACCTTCGCCTATAACGATATTTTTTCGGTTTTAATGATTCAACTCCAAATGCTTATCTATAATATATTACAAAATTAACGAATACAAAATCTGAACGCACATACCATAAAATCTGTTTCATTTTGCAAACGAATAGCGAGCAAGGGATCTTGATGCCATTTAATTACGTCAAAACGTTCACTCGGATAGTTTAAAAATGTTATTCGCTATGGAGTGCAATCATTTTAAACCGCTGTAAATGAACGATCTACCGAAACGTTAACACTTTTATAGGTTTTATACCGAAATCACGGAGTCCAATAGCAACTTGACCACCATTATTATTATTATATTTTTTGATATGAATTAGGATAAAATTCCTCCGTTATCGCTGCTGTTTAATAATATTTTCGTGACGCACACCCACTTGAATCGCTTAAGTAAACGCTATTTTGCATTCGTTATTGCCCGTGTACTAATTGTGCGTAATAAGTTCCGTATTTTGTTTTCGTTTACCGCGTGGGCGTGATTCGCAGCGACGATTTTTCCGATGAAAACGTGTAAACTCTATGAAATCATCTCTCTCTCTCTCTCTCTCTCTCTCTCTCTCCGTCTGTCTCTCCCCACGTCGTCCCACATTCGAACGTACGAGCCTGCAACAGGTTGCCCAAACGAAAATCAATAACACTTCTCTCGCATCTGTATTTTATACGCGTACCATATCCGTTCCGCAAACACTTCCGTACTCGTTTAAAGTACGCACCACGTAACACGTAAACACACACGTCATACGTTGCGTATCGTTTATCCCTTCCGGACGGACGAACACGATATTTCACCCGGTTTTTCGGTTTTTCGCTGTGTTTATCGCGCACAGGGACCGCCGCGGCGCACCGTACAAAACGTTTGTGACCTACGAATACGTTCGGGGAAACTAGCAAGCGCGCCCGCAGGATAAAATTCCACCCGGGACAAAATTAAAATTCGAAGGGCAAAAACAACGTGTTGATGAGAACAAAATCAAATACCACAGGAATGGTACTCAGGAGAATTTATAATTTCAAGCGATACGCAGTAATGTGTAAACGTAGTAAACTAATAAATACGTTAAAGATCATACATTTTAGATTATCTAAAAATATAATACATTTTACTAAACTTCATAAACGGATCGAAATAAAATTATGTTATAATTAATACGCGTAGTATCAGATTAACAATAGTTTTGAAACAAAAATTTCCAGTTTGGACAACGGCCCCTTTGGTCATCCCCCCCAACAGTTGTGCATGTAAACTAGACCGTCGCGAACGATCGACGGCGACGAGAATAACGATCGTGCGCATGAAAGATTTGGATTTTGTACCTATGAAGTGACCACCGCCGGTAACCGTGTACACCATCATCGAACACGTCTGCGGGATTGTCGAGTTCGCGCGCAGTGGCGGTTTCGGTAGTATTTTTTTGGTCAGACAACCTATGTAACCCTTTCCCCCCGTCCACCTTCATAACAAAAATTAGAATTCACAGTAAATGGAGAATTTAAAAATATAAAAATAATTGTACATCCAACAACGTCCAACACAAGCGACGGTTCGAACAAGACGGAAATAAGAAATATAAAAATAAATATTACAATTTACAACCGTTTAATTAGGGCTGTCCCAAATCCCGACTGTAACAATAACAACCGATAATGTATTCTACGTTTTCGCGTTGACTTCGGGCTGTCCATAATACTAGTATACCGCATCTGTTTTCAGTACACAATAATCGAGCCCCGCGATTATCATTGCGCAAGCGCAATTCTACTTTTTTAACAGCCGCGTACATTCGTGTGTGCAATTGATGTACACAAGTACAAACTTCAGAGGCAACGTTGGACTGTGCTTATCGACGTCGTCGGAACATTGCCGCCTGCCGAAGCATCACCATTTGTTAACGTATTTTTATTATTGAGTATTTTTTACTTAAAAATTTTAGGTGAGGTGGTGCCTCATTCGCCTCACCCCTCAAAACTTCCCCTATTCGCATGTGATCATATTCCAATCGGAAACATGTAGTTCCGCTCTCGTCGCTTTCGCTCGGTCTGGTTTTTTTTTTTTTTACTGTCCGTGATCTGCTTTTTCCAAAAGGGTGTGATACGTTTATAGTTTATCCCGGACCCGATTTAAGTAACTGCAATACGACGCCCCAATGTATTACCACTATACTGGCGCAGTGCTTATATTTTTATTTCATTACGCTACTGCGATTTCACCTTGACTATCGAAAATAGCGTACGCTGGTCATGAGATAATACGAGTACACGTAAATTTTTTCGGTAAGGTTGGTGACGTATCCTATACGAATACCAAGTTCCAATAAAACAGACTAATTTTCAACGAGGGAAGAATAATTGAATATCGTCGATAAATATCTAATTTTCCCAAAACGATCATAAATAAATCATTTGATTTTTTATGCACAACACGAACAAATAGATTGAAAAGATATTTTTTTCTTTCCGAAAGGGAAAACGAATTTTTCATACAGAGAATGACAGGACTTATAGGTGTAACTTGGATAATTTTTGTGGGGGGGGAGATACTTAGAGACTAGATATGCTTAATCTGCATCATGAAGTATTATTGTGATGGCAAACGTCATTGAACAAATACATTTGATCATTAATTAATTTACATTATTTAATTTAATTTAATTAATTTGATCATTTATTAATTTGACCATTAATTTTTTTTATAGTTAATAGTTGAAAAATTATACTTTTCTTGATAAAATAATTCTTATGAATCTAAAATGCTATTTTTATAACATATTTCCAATTGATTTACGAATTACCGAGAGGACTTCAGTTTACGCCTGTGACCGGTGGACAAAATAGTCCAACAAACTGAATTTAAAGTACTATTTTTTAATTTCATCTTCGACCCGCAGCTGAAAAACACATATTGTTGGCAGGCAAAAACGAAATAAAATCAAAATAATATGACTGGTCGGCACGGAATCGAAAACGGTATTTATAAACCGCACGTATACCATTCATCGTTATTATTTATCTGAGACCTATAACACTCATTCGTAACGTATACAAATGCCTGTCGGAACACGTACAAGTTCAACGTACTTTTGTTTCGAATCGTTATTTTAACTGTGTGCAAACACGTACGGAGGCGCCGCAGTTGAACGCCGTTTCGGCAGTGGCGGATTAACCTTCTCGGCGCCCTGAGGCACGCTCAGTGTTTACCGTCCCATTTTTTAAGTACTGTAACAACACATAAATCGGTAATCGGGTATAGCCGTCCCGGGAGTGAGAAATGGTTCAAAGGTATTATGGTTGAATAATTATACACAATTCTACACTTTCATTCTAATATTGTAAACATATAATTAACAAAATTTAGATTTTTAAGAATCTACGTATTCGTAGGTATCTAATATCTATAAATTGAGCTTAAAACGATACTTTTAATTCCCTTAATTATTTACTTCTAAGGCATACCCCCTTGGAAATTTACGATACCCTCCCCCCGGGATAAAAGGTCTGAAATAAAAACTGGGTGCTGGGGCGTATATAGACTTACTTCTAGGAGGGGGGTGAATAAAATTTTTTCTTTAACCCTTTCAGACCCAAATTTATTTTTAGTGAAGTTAAAAATTTTTTTATGGCATATTCATTTTACTGTGGACTCTAATAAGAGTAAAATATAAAAAAAAATTTTTTTTTTTATTTATTGACCAATTTGGGGGTATGTCCTCTATAAGTGACATTGGGTCTGAATGGATACTAAAAATATTTAATTTAAAACTATCATATTATATTTTAAAATTTTTCAATAAGACGTATAATACACAATGTAATGTAATGCAAAACAAACAATTTTATTCATATTTATAATTAAATAAAAACAATTCCTGTGTATAAAAAAACCATAAATTTTAGTATACCTTTACATAGTAAAAAAATACAAAATAACTTTTTCATTGGTGAAAATTAAAAAAACAATTACTGGTTCCATCAAGACATAAATGGACATCACATTTTGTGCAAAATACGTGCGTTTTTCTTTTGCATCCAGGATGCAATTAATAATTAATAATAATTCCTCGTCTGAAAAATCCAATTCCGACACGTTACCATCCCCCAATAAATCAAAAATTTCATTTTCTTGTAACCCCCTAGCCATTTCGAATAAAATATAATAATAGAAATAACTATTATAAAATGTATATTATATTATAATAATAATAAATAATAAATAATAAAATATATAATATAATAACGTAAAAGCGTATAATAATACGGCGACACGGCGTAATAATAACAATAGCGTAGACACCTGCCCACTGACAAAGTGATTACGAATGCACGAACGCCACAAACATTCCGACCCAATGTCCTCTTAAAGAGACACGTACAAAACATACGATAAATTGAGTTAAATTAAACATAATAGAGTGGGAATCGGTTCAAAACACTGATTGGTTGTTGCCGAAATAAAAATAAATAAACCAAGCAATTACCACTATCCGTTATTAATCTATAGACATTTATAAGCACTAATTCCGTGGAAATCAAAACGACAAAATAAAATCAGATAAACATGTACATATTTCTAAGAATTCGAAGCCCATATTATTTCTAATGATATTTTCGGATTCTACGGTACTTTTCCTATAAATTCAATGTATTATTGTCTGTAATGCATTAACACAGTAATAGTAATAAATAAAATAATACTGTGTCTCTTAAAGAGGACACTGGGTCTGAAAGGGCTAACTCAGACTCAAAATTTACGAAACGGTTTTGGGTGTAGAGGGGAGGGGAATTGTAGCCTAAATCGAACGCGCAAAAGAACCGTTCGCGTAAACTTATTCGCGCACGCGTTCGATGTATTTTTCTAATTCGTTCTCCGTCACGTGCTAGACACACGTTTTGTAGGCGATAAAAAGACGCGCTTGAGAACGCGACCCGATACTTATAATTCAATTGGTCCATTTTGTTAGTCGAATATTTGGTCCATAAATTTGTTGTGCACTCGATTGTTTGTAACACTTCTTTCCGGCGATAATTATTAACGTTCATTTAATCGGATTTGATTTCAGCTCAGTTTCTGATTGAACGTTGAAAATAACATCAACAACTTGATATACACGTGGACGAGAGCTGCGAAATTGGATATTATAATGCCTACGGAGAGCTTCAGCTCCATTAGTGGTTCTTGGTTGATCATCTGGTTTTTCAGTTCACGGGGATGAGTTGAAGTTTACAATAGGCAATATATATGATTATTGACGAAACCATTGTATTTTTGTTTTACGTGGTCATCGATAAATGTCTGCAATATGTTGTGTGCAATCGAGCGGTTACTTCTATAACACATCGTGCGCAAGCGAGTGGTAATTTCTTCAATTATTTGTGCGCAAACGAGTTCCGGGTTTTAACTGGGAAGTTTTACAAAGTACGCAAACAAATTGTAGTTCTGCCCAAATGTCGGTAACATCAAACGTACGTTACGATACGACACGGCGCGGACGGTGAACAAGTTACTGACAGCAAATCGTCCGGTGACGTACTCGTTCGTTGTATATTTGTGATGATCGATGGATGGACCGGCGAACAACCGATGCGGAGCAGTGCCGGACTCTATAAGGTCCCTATAGGGCTATAAACGTACACGACGGTTGTTTGTAACGTGCATGAACTCTGAAGCGGGCCACCGATTATAAAATTACTATTATCAATATCGATCCAACAAAGTTATTTTGTTTCACATAGAAAGTGTAAAATATACATCATGTAGGTGCATACTGGATTTGTTTTAAAATATTTTATTGACTACTGAAATATTACGGATTGAGGTACACGCTATAGGTATACATTGATTTGATCAATAGGCCCTTTGAAGTGCACAGGTTATACTGTGATATTTATATTTGAAAATGTTCGAAAACAAAATTAATACATTTAAAAAAAATCGTATTTGATAATAATTTGTTTTAATTAAAAAAAATTGTTACGGGGAACATTTAATATCTTTGCTGGCCACATGTGACCCGTGGGCCGTGGGTCGGGCACCACTGATTTAGGCGGCAAAAACCCTGTGTTTGAAATGTTAATTTTTACTTATTTTTTTTCTCTTTTATGATGTATAATTATTCATCCTGAGGAAGCTTCTTTCGAAGTTTGAAGTTCCTGTGCATAAATCAACGGGGTTTACAGCGTTTTTTTTTTCATGTTTTTCATGGTAATGTTATCGAAATATTTACTTTTTTTCTTGTATTTTTTTCTCGATTCGATACTTTATTTTAAACATTTTAATACAACCAACTAAAAGTATAAACCCTTTAAAATAAGTGACGAATACAGTTATGCATAGTTTTTTTTTTTTCGTACACTTAAAAGAAATGTTAATTCGCGATCGTACAACAAAGCGACGCCGCAAGTGCACGCAGAAACGTTTGCACGCGGCATGGGTAGGCCCCTCGATGGGTTCGCATAAAGCGATCGGTGCGCGTGAAGCGTTTTTTTTTTTTTTTTTAATTGGCAGCGGGTGGGCATATCGGCCGCGCGCCTATTAGAGCGTTACCGTCTCACGACGAGTGGTGTTCGGACGGAGAGACGACTGTGTATCATTATCGCGCGTGCCGACCGACTTTTTCCAACCCTCTTGCGCGCGCCTCCACGTGCGATGGACGTACGGGGTTAGATGAAAAACGTGCGTTGCGTCCTCCCCGTGTTTGCGCACGGACGCACGTCAAAGCCGAAGCCGGGTAGACGTTGACAGGGCCTTTCAGAAGGGGGGAACGGGACCATTTGCCTCAGGCCTCATTGTTGGAATATTTTTAGACCCCCCCCCCATAAAGTCTTGATGTATATTAATTATTAATAAAACCGTGATTACACTGAGCAATTTTACACGCTACATGTAGCGACTTGTCCGATTTCACATTGAACAATTCAAATTATAAATAATATGAATAATATTTAATACTAATATGTAAGTACGTTACGCAGTACATGGATTTAAATGAGCCTGTATGGTTAAGGTTTGGAAATTTACGCTTGCAAGTATTTTGTTTATCGTATCTTATTAGTATGGTCGGAGGGCCCTCAAATTAATTGACCCCTGACCCCAAAAAACCTTGGGACGGCCCTGGATGTTGACGCGGACACGTTTTACCGTTTGGCTACGATTACGATTGTCGTGCACTTCGAAAACAAGTGAATAGAAGTCATAATTTAAATATATATATATATACGGCATCCACCATGGATGCAAGTAAGCAAATCGACTTGGATGTTACGTGAATTCTATTTATTGTTGAAACCAAGCGAAAACTCTGACGAGTCTCGTATGTTCTCGCTTCATAAACTATTTCGTACTTTTTTTTTTTTTATTATTAGATTAAGAATTTTGGTATAGATTTAATTTACAAGATTTGTACGTTCTCGGGTAATTGGTACTTGGGTATTTGTCTATCTGATATTACTGATCGATAATATTAACTACTTTTTTGGTAATATATAACTAATATTACATAATTCAAACGGTTTAACACTCGGAGTATTAAATGAAATATATTTCCATACGAGCATTTCATACGTTTCGTGTACAAAAATTACATTTACAATCAACATTTAATATGTCCGTATTTTGATCAGCCGAATTTGCCAATCATATAAACGTATTAGTGATTATTGAATCGGTGTGGATTAAAAATTAATTTTTCCATCGAGATTAATACGTAATATAAAATAGGGACCATTAAATAGATTAAGAGGTAATTTCCGGGAACACTGTCCGGCTGCCGGGTGGATGTTATTCAGCACTAATTGTAAAAATGGGCATTTTGAACCAATAAGCAGAGTTTTTTTTCTATCACCCTTTAAAACATGAAACATATAAATCTCCCCATCTGTTCCTGTTTGCTTTACATGTTTCAATACA
This sequence comes from Sipha flava, assembly GCF_003268045.1. Classification (NCBI taxonomy): domain Eukaryota; kingdom Metazoa; phylum Arthropoda; class Insecta; order Hemiptera; family Aphididae; genus Sipha; species Sipha flava. The sequence goes on from NW_020272911.1 coordinate 144,549, forward strand.
ACGCATTGAATTATGCACAAGAATATTACCCCGAAGTAGTGCAATGTATTTACTCTTGATTAATATGGTAGAATATATTTTAAAAAGTCGTTTATTTAAAATTTTAAACTATCAAAAACAGTTTTTTGTTGATATTTTTTCACCACTGAATTTATTACGAATAACTTTAATTGACATATATTCAATTATGATTAAAATCGTCTAAAATATTTCTTAAAAAAAAGAGTCAACAGTTCTAACACTTAAGTTCTAAGAAAAATAGGAAAGTAATTTGCCTCGGATGAGTACGAGAATACTATTACAGATTTCTTCAAAGGCCAAAAGCAAAAGATTTCGATCCATCTCAGTACCTCATGAAATTCCAATATTTCATAGTTGACATTTTATAACACTATTATTTTACAAATTTGTACTCCGTGTAATTGCTATAATTCTATTCGTTTATACAGTCTTTACAATTAAAATATTAATCACATATTTATCGTCGACGCAATTAAAAATATACCGGCAATGAGACCTAGACATTTGTCCAATTATAAATTTGAATATGAAATAATTTCGCATTCATAATTATATGTAGATTTATCGAAGTCCGAAAATGACAGAAATCAGATAAACTTAACATATTTTGACATTATTAGTATGTGGTCCGTATATTACGTTTTGGGTAGGATGATCTCAATGCTTGAACTCGAAATAGGCTCCAAGCATCTTACGAATTGGTTTGAGATAGCCCTGTGAAGTATTTCAGTAAAACAATTAATTTATTTTTATAAAATTTCTATAAAAATATTTTTACTTTTAAAATGCATGGATTCTTTATACTTTATATAATGTGAATAAATCATGGTATGGGATTATCCATCCCTTCTATGATCAATTCTTATTCGGTTTACGTATTTCTTACAGAGGTTTTTGCAACTGCGGGACAGATTGAATTTACGTGTTAAAGTTATTGACTAGTGTCCGGCGTTTCTCATATCTCTATGCATTCTTCCTGCCAGCCACTCACGATGTTGTATTTAATAAGTTTATGATTTAATTCAATCATTATCCGCACCCCGGAGTTAATTTAACGGGTCGTGAATATGACATGGGTAAAAAGACGGGGTGAGTGATCAGGCGTCGCAATGCTTCGGTTTTTTTGTTTTTCAAAGACCACTTTTTTAGCAAAAGGGACAGTGTTATAATAACTCATCCGGGAAGGGTTGATTCAGTTACTTGTAATTATAAATCCTAAATGTAATAACTTACGAATAATTGTATTAAGCCATTAGTATGCATGTTCTTAATTATTTAATAATATACCGAAGCAAAATATTCGGCTACCTGACCGTACTAGAGAGCTACGTTAAAGGTTCTAGTAATAGTGTTTGTAAGTCATCGGTTTTCTGGTCTATACATTTATTATTATGATTTGTATTATTATAATTACGTGACTAACAAAACAATCAATTATCAGCAAATTACAACAGCTACGTATAGACCAGTACCACTCTGACTTATTTCTTTTGAATACCATCATAATTTATGCGCAGCAGCCACGTTAAATATACATAATTTACTATTATCATTTAGTAGAACATCTGACAGCGGAGTCGAACTAAATGTTTTAAGTGCATTTATTCCGAATACGGTGATCGTCATCACTTATAAGAAATTGGGAGTGGTCCCGATCACGATTCATTTTGTTCGTAAGTTTTACGGATAATTTCCCTGGGGGTATAAGTGTGACATGAAAACGAATGTTATATACGTATTTTACGCACCGAATATATTATAAGGTATCTGGTTATTGAAAGGAATATTGATCGGGGAGCGTGTATAATACTATTATATTATTGATTTTAATTAATTATACGGGCAAATAAATTATGCATTATAATATTTAACAGCATAACGTGATGTGCCATGTAGAAATATGGACAGTATACCTACTTAAAAGTATATATATATATATATATATATATATATATATATATTAATGTCCGTTCATTACAGCGTAAGATATTTACTCGTAAATTAATTTATCGATAATATTGCGGTTGAGAGATCACCGGATGAAGTCAAACAAGTACCAAAATTATACTATTCCGTGTCGGACGAGTATACCTAATTTATGACGTGAATAAATTGACTAAAATAAAATATGATTCACACTCGATTGTTAAACTAAAATGTACTTTTGTACGTAGATAAGAATAAACGTAAGAATAAATAAACCGATTACAACGAATAATCTACTAGAATCGTGGGGCCACAGTACCTGTACAGATTTCGTTAAACGTGCGTGTTTAATACGGTATCTTATAGTAGAAATGTAAAAACGTGCAATTCATTCGGTGCAAACGGACGCGAAACACATGTAAATCCCCGGGGACCCGTGCGAAATCAACATTAATTAATGTGGTATACTCGGGCGTAGATATACAAAAAAAAAAAAAAAACCAAAGAAAAAATATGAATCCCGCGAGAACGATAAGAATATTCGAACGATACGATGTACAAACGTGCCGGAAGATTTTTACGGTCGCCACGCGAGTGCGGACGAAGAGAAAGAGAGAAAAACAACTACAATCGTTCAATCCCCGAGGACAATCGGACGACTGCGAACGCGAAATCGATATCGTAGTCGCGCGCAATGTCCACATTAGCCGAGCTTTGCGTCCGTATCGCGTGCACACGATTTACCCGTTCTGTGCACAACGTCCCGGAAGGGAATCCGCACCGTGTACACAACGGTGTAAATCGTTGTCCGTAAACGTCGTGTTCTGCATTTCAAAAGTTCACGATCGGTCGCATGACGTGCCGGCACGCGGTCGCTTTGCCGAACGGATGCGAACCGTGTGCCATTGCGTTTCGCGCTCGCGTGAAGGTGCCCCAAGTATTTGCCGAAACCGTGTGCCAGAGACACCGGGACGTGCCGACGCGTACGTACTGCAGTGGCGGATCTACGGTGGGGGGAAGGGCGATATGGGGGATGGATCCCTCCTCGTGAGCCGCGGGTAAAAAAAAAAAAAAAAAAATGTTTGCACGCACAATTTAAATGAAAACTATTTTTTCGTTGTTTCGTAACCAAGAAGGATACACGTATCCGACTTCATATCGGACTACGGATACACACCTCGCACTTACGTACTTATATCACGACACGGGAGTAATATGTTCTATATTAATATATGTAATAGAGTACCATTACTCCATGGATACATCTGAGCTAACGTTCTAAACATTTTTAAAAGACTAAAAACTTACGTGAGAAATTCTATGTGTCAGATAGTATGTATTAATGATAAATACATTTCAACGTATTTTTATTTATTTATTTTTTATTTTTTATGTAGAAACCACTGTGAGTGAGCTTACCATGTTGTCTGTTCGTAGGGCAACGCAAGTAAAACTCGATGATGTAATGGCACAGTCATCGGGAAAATTAAATCTTGTTTTGTAAGCTTAGTAGGATAAAGCTTATCTACCTGTACATATTGTGTATGACGTACTGTGCACCGTTGGCCTACCGACGCCCGATAGTCGCGCGGTTGGACGACGCATAAAATTGTACTCTTACCCTCGACGCGCTTTGTGTTTGGTGCAAAAAAAATTGAAATACGAACTCTGAAAGTACCGGTATTATTAAAACGTGTTGTCTGTCGGTGTCACAGGAACGGTCACTCGCGTGAACCGTTATCCTAGAAACGGTTTACACTCGATTAGGATCAATCTAAATATAATATACAGTGCGCGTTCGGCTATTTTCCTACAAAAATTAGATACCGTTCTCCTCTACTCTGTCTATTTTACTCGGCTTCCGTTTCCCTCCGATTGCTATAGATGCACTTGTTGATTATTCGTTTTCTCACCGGTCATCGTAATATATGCGTACTGTTCATTTTCAAATAAAATATTACTCATATGATCATGAAATTATATTTATATGCTGAACTGAAAACAATAGTCGATAACATTAGAAATATAGCGATGAGCTGTAGTAAAATTTTTATCTTATATATGTATAATTTATTACTATTTTATCGATTCCAACGTATAAAATGTTTCATAATAACGATTACGCTGTGCATTGTTACATTGCATTATTTTATATAACTTAGTATTGATTTTTACTCGGTCGATTTTGTTTAATATAATAAGGTTAAATGTGAAAAATTGGTTATTCGTTTATTTTGAACAAGCCAATACCGATAACAATTTCAAAGCTAATATAATAATATAATATATTCAGCGACCCGCGTGCAGAGAAAGCACAAATCGCAGATCAAAATATTTGTACCGTATACTATTACCGCAGTAACGACCCATCACTCGCAACTAGTATCATTCATCGTTTTATATTCAAAAAGTTAGTCCGCAAATAAATTGAGATATATATTTGAAGGAAATGGACAATGGAGGAAAATGATATTTATTTGTGGAGCAAAAAGGAATTTTTTTTTTTGGAAAATGGATAATGGAAGAAAATGGTCCCACCTGTGCATTCAAATTGATTCCTAAAAAGCATCAGACTCGACTTTAACTACAGATTACATCAGAGACGATAAACGTTTATTTAAAATCGAGTGCGCAGTACAAACAATTATAAGTTTTAAGCTGCAGTTTACGGATATTACAATAACCGTGGTACGTTATATCGATTCGATTGCGAGCCTCGGGTAACGATTGTGGACCACAACAATTTAAATATTTGCCAACGCAGATCTATGTATAAACCTTCAACGTTTTAAGAAATGTTGATGCAATATTCCCAACAACAATTTTTATTTTTATCTGAAAAGAAATATATAATAAAAAAAAGACACTACGTGTATCCTTAATTGCTCCTTATAAATTATTGTACAACCAGTTTTTTAACATAAATTTAAAGCGAGGATAGTTACCACAATTTATTATACTTTTATGGATCATATCCAGAAACTTAAACCCGCTTGTAAGAACGTGTTTACAGAAATTTATTATTTGTGAATGGTAGTTTGAAAAATATTTTCCTTGTACTGTAGGGTTGTACACGGTTTCGTTTTTTCGTCATAACGTCGAGAAATATCTCAGCTTTCGTGAAGCTATCGTTGCCGCGCTATTGCAGAACGTCATCGTCCTGCGATTAGTTCTTCGACATTAGTCAGGGCTTAAAGTGGCAAACAAACGAAGGAGATACTGTGATTCCAGTACAGTTTTAAACGGTCCATGTAATTAGCCAAATATAAATGCATACATGGATAATATGTTATGTATAAATTAATATTCATTACGAGTTGGTTGTTAACAATTTTAGTACGTGTACAAAACGCTGTTTCTACGGCCGACCGCCGACGATACGTGTAAGTAGAAGACAATTATAAAACGAAATATTTTATTTTTTTCGAAGTTAATTATGAACGTATGACTTATCGCAGCTCTTGATGCTGGCCATTGTTTTGACCGAACACGAGAGGGTTCCGGTGAACGATTCGGAAATGGTGACGCTTTCTAAGCAACTATGTGACTTGTAAAAGGTATGAAAGACTGAGCTCCTCGGCGTACCATCCCTTTCGGTCCTGGTAGCATGACGAACGGGAACGGACGAAAAAATGTCAAATATTTTATACCAATACATACATTTTATACTAAACCGGAACTTTTCTGTCAACGTTACGGATTGCAATCGTTGTGGTGTCGCGCCTCGGCTGCAGTTGCGCGTATTTTATCGATTATTTCTTTTTCACACTTTTATTGCCGTCCGTATCCATCGTGGCAGTACACGTGACCGGCAGAATACCTATATATATATATATATATTTGGATGACACATTTCTACTTATGAACGGCGATAGAACCCATATGCGTGTACCGCGCGATACAAACGTACAGTTCAGACGATGTATTTCGGATTCGGAAATTACTCGATGTACGCAATTATTTGCGAATGATGTGTGTTTAAACCTTACTCGCATAATATTGGTCGCAATAATTATGGTTTCATAGGTTTTTTTTTTTAACAAAACCATTAACAACGCGCACGTTTTTTTTTTTTTAAACTAATAACCGCACCCGAATGACCGAAGAGTGGAAGACGTCGACAAACGTATTTTACGCGTAATCAAAACGTCCGGGTTGGAGCAGTGTAAAAACGTTGCTCGGGACGGTTGGACAAGGATTCGAGCCGCTACTGAATACACGCGTATCGAGTTTTCCGACGCACGTCGGTGAACTATACTATTATTATTATGATTGTAATCAAATGTTTTCCACGTCGCATACGGATAGTTTGCCGTTCGAACGAAACGAATTGATTCGGCGCGTGGACAAAGAGGGTCAAACGCGGCGACCGCGGAAAACGATTGTGCGACCCGCGAACCGGCAGCTGCGGATTAGGTGGACGGCGGCGACGGTTATCGAGGGCACGGCGACGGTATTAGACGGTATTAGACGGCACGGAGAAGACACGTGGGGACGGTCTGCTGCCTACGATGTACCGAATTTGTGTGCCGCATTGTCAACTATTTTTTCGAATCGGCTGTAAAACGAAACTCGTACGAACAACCTTGGCCTGTACGATGCACGGTAAAGATCTGAATTACTAGCCGGGCACGTCTGCGTCAGGCGCGTGCCCTTTTTTGTGTGTGTGTATGTATGTGGGGGGGAGGTAATCATTTTCACTTGACGGAGGAGTAGTCAATATACATCCATGATCTTACCCGCGATCGCAATCACATGTATAACAACCACACTGGGTATTCATGAAATTTAACTTAAATTTTGAAATACGTATTAAAATTATGGAGGGAGTTGAACCCCAAAACACCCCCTCCTTCGGTACGCCACTGCACAATCAGTGGCAAAGGTGGTACGGTTCGGTGTTTTGTTCGGACAAACCCTTCCTCCGACTATCTGTTTTTGTTGTTTAAAACGAGAAACGTATTTCGATACGATAGTATTTCGATTTCACAGTTCGACGCAGATACGTGTTCATAAATCATCCTTGTTGAATGGAAGCAATACGTACATTTCTGTTGGGCGGTACCATTAATAAATATTAAAATAATCAATATGAAATATCTTATATACCCGACAATAATAATGTCAAAACAATATGATAACTGTAATGAACGTGAGTATCGTATATTCGTACAATTTAAATGAGTTGTAATTAGTCTTTGGATCTTTCATTCATTTCGGGGCTGTGTACAGTGCGTTTCCATTTCGCACTTTGATCAACGGATCAGGACATTTATTTAACTCAAACTGTTACGATTGTTTGCCCGACCGAAACAATGAAAACTATCGTTTCTTTAAAACTTAACATTGGAAAAATGTTGTTGTTTAACGTACTTACATTTCGGACGAAACTAGTTATAATTAAAACAAACTATGTTAAAACTATAGTACCAACGTAGATTCCTTGGTCAATTATAGTTATAACTAATGAAAATCTTTTTTGACAAAATAGATCTGCGAAAATTAGTATTTTGGGTCTTAACTGTAATATAAAACGACTGAGACATTTTACCATGTACTCGTTTCCTTCTGTACGCGTACACTTACCGGATTACGGTTAATTTCTATTATATGCAATGACAGGGCAAATCAGGTACGCAGGAGCCTAACCTGTTAATTTGTATGCATAATATATACCGTATCTTTGTTGGTATTTATTCAACAACTCGAAGCTCAATATGGAATACGCCAACGTATTACGTCCGCAGCGGCTCGTATATACAGTATACATTGTTCACGATGAAATCGTTCAATTATAATTGCCTACAAATCATTCGTGCATGCCGACAGGGACTAATAATTATTATTTTTCGACCGACATAGTCGCACGCACTATATACGTGTATAAATATACATACACAGACACGCATATACACGGGATACATATATGGATACTTACGTGTTGTACTTCCTTAAGGGCTTTATACCACAACGATCGTGTCAATAGTTGAAACGTTTTGTAACGAGTCATCGTCAGCGATATTATAAACACAGCGGTAATCGACGTTTCAACTGCGCGGGCTTCTCGGACGTTCTTTTCGAAGTAAGCCTGGCAATATTCCACAAAGATATAATTTCATTCCCGTACAAAAACGTCCTGAAGGTTTTTCAAAAGTGTTGATTTATCGTTTCCAACCGTACGACATACATATATATATATGTGTACAAGTGTGTACGAGGAACGTGTGACAAGGATCATCGCACACACAGAGTATTAAGTCAGTGTGTGAAAGTTCACGGAGTGCTTTTGTCACCAACGCTACTTACTCAAAACTTACAAGGTTTCGAAACGTAAACACCGGGACAAGTGTCCGCCGGGCTTACTTTGCAGTGTACACGTGGATACTTACATATATATATAAAAAAAGTACACCCCTTTTATCGGATTATCGGCAATAAAAAGATCCTGACATCGAAGACATCCCGCTCGCGAACGCATAACTAAGCACGCACGCAGGTGATCGCAAAACGTACCATTCCACGGGTGTTGAAATCAGCATTCGAATGACAAAACATTTGTCATATCGCGCGACGCACTATCCCCAAACGTTCGTCGTGCACGCAGCACAGTGTCTACGACGTCCGCGCGTGAATTAAGGTCAGGAGCGTATTTAGACTTAGTTTTAGGGGGGGGAGCGACTAAAATCTTTTCTTAAATTCAGGCTCAAAATTTACAAGTCAAATTTTGGTAATATTTAAACCGGGTGAATCCCTAATATTTGTGGTTTTTTTTTAATCTAAAGTCGGATCCACTTAAAATCGACTTATGTGTAGTTCTTTTTCAATACTTGTCTGTGTTTTGATAGTCACGTTTGTGTTTTATTTGATTTTTCACTAAGTATGGACCCGACATAAAGCCCAATTCAGTATTCAGTCACACGTAATTTGATTTCATTATAAAATGATTCACATTAAAAAAAATTTGTAATGTGTATCTCACATACTCGTATAATCGATTCCTTAAATACGGATTCAGGGAGGGGGGCGATCGCCTCTTCCCTCCTAAAATACGCCCCTGATTACGGTTACATTGCGTATTCGTTTATATATTACATCAGAACGTTGGGATCGTTTCCGACCCCTGAAACATACGCGTGCGCCGACGATGTAGCGCACATAACAGTACAGTGTTTTAGAACGTACCGGGTTCGGCGTGGGTTTAACACAAGTGCACTCGTTGCAACCTAATTTCACGAGCAACGAGAGAATAACACGTGATTTTTTTATTTGAAAGCGATTGTGCAATTGCCGCGTGCACAGGCAAAAGTCCTTATAGACTTTCGCGACAAGCGAAAGATATAGCTTACATGCCTCTGCGAAGCCTGTGCAATCTTTTCTTTAATAACTAACGCGCGCGCGCACGTGTATAGTTGCTTACGCCCTACTTGTTGCAATAACAATCGAAAACTCTCCCGTGATCAATTACCGTGTAGAAAATATCACGTATTATAGAGTTCGGTTCGCGCTGCGGGATTGACGACAGAAAAAAAAAATAAAACAATACATTCCACTCGCGGAGTTTAATACGTCCGATTGTTTTAAATCTTATGCGCGTGTGTACTATAAAAATATGACGTGCAACAATAGCGTTTTCGATGTGATGACGCCGTTACGGTTCGTACTATCCGAGGTTAGAGGACTTTTTGATAAATTATCGTTGACGGTGATTAGTCGGTTGATACCCTGCTGGCTGCTAAACACGCCACTGCGCGGTAATAGGTTAGGTTATACGTGTGTGTACGTGTGCACGCGCGTGTGTGTACGGTCTGGAACAGAAAAAAAAACACTATCCACTGCATTCGTGAACGAAGCCACCGCCGAAACGTGTGTATATATACGAATATAATTTGGTGGGAACCCGGAGAAAGTCAGCGGAATGATTACCGAAGGTACTCGCGCCGCATTAGACGGTGCACGGTCGCGGACGCTCGCTTAATTTGTGAAAATTACCGATGCCGCGCAGAGATAACGTACACGGGTGGCACTGTGTAATTATTGTTTTTTTTTTTTTTTTTTAATGTACGCAGCCGTACTACAGGCGGTCCTACGGGTTCTCGTGTATTCCGTTCTCGGCGCAGTGTTGAATTTCCGAAAATACATAGTAGTTACGATACACAAAAAATCGTTACGGGTCTGCGGACGGTCGAGCCCGATGTTGCGTCCGTAACCTCGCACACTGAAATAGGTTTTTAAAAATCGTGTTCCGTCGTATTATCAATAACGCGACGAAGTCTTACGGGACAAACGTACGTTTTATTATCGTCCGTTTGATTACGTTTTGATTACAGACCGCATGTTGTTGACGAGGTATGCTTATTATACGCGCAAGCACCGCATGGGTAAACGTCTGGTGTAAAGACTCGAAGCAATCGCGCACGGTCGGGAAGTCGATAAACGCGCGCGCCACATTAAAAGTTTTTCGCAACATAACGACGTTAATGATCTGTCCTATAACGGACGCGTTATCCGTGCCTCGGTCATATCGTTACACTAAATGCAATGCCTCGTTATGATTCTTCTCAGGGCGACGAGAAAAAACCGTTTTATGAACATTAATAATGATTGCGCCAAGGTAAAACTATGTTATATTTAAGTTAGAAAGCAATTGAAAAACGTTTTGTAATGCAGTTGTAATAATTAATATGCAATACGTGAAAACGCAACAGCACGTTTCGGTAGATGTATGCGATTACGTCGGAAAGGAAAACGTAACAAAACAATAATCGCATTGTAGCTGACAAATGTTCCTTGGCGCCGAGGGACTGCGATGGAATCGCAAGGGAGATCCGTGTGCAGGCAATTGTTTTGGACCGCATGGTGTGTTTACTATCAAATCGAGTTGGCTCATTACGGGGTAGGGGAAAAAACGTATAACATAATTATTTGTACGTTTTAATTGAAACATTTACAGAAGGTGACTTAGCAAAATGAGAACAAAAAACGAGTAAGCAAGATGACACGTGCAAATATGCAGACATTCAGTCATCTTCACGGCGACGCGGATATAGTAATCATCTGTGCCGTTTTAATAAAACGTTAATCAGGATACTCAGAAACGGGTATTTTCTTGTCCTATTGAACATATTCAACCGTAGCTCGGGAACACAAAGTAAAAGGATCTTATTATTACAAATAAATGTTGATTGATTCAGATGTGTCACATCGTTCGCCGATTACAATCAGTTTTTACACTCGACATTTTGGTCATTGCACTTCCAACATAACGTTTTTTTTTTTAAGCCCGAGAAACGTTCACATCATTTTGAAACGTGATAGCCGTGTCCCGGGGCCTGAGATATTCAACTTTTTTCCTGTGACGAGCCTATCACAACACTGTTACTTCGGTAAATGTATTCAAATACCTCATGGAAATAATATTTAATTGTTAAATTAAAGTTCATTAAAGTTCAGTTAAACCTATTCCACGAGTATGAGTAAGTAATTTTCCCCGTGCGACTTCAACAGACAAGATCTCATCAAGCACTTGAATTTCGTTGTTAAACAAACAACATTGGCACTACGCAGTGTTCAATAATTTCGTGTGTGTAGATTTTTGTTGCTGTCAATATTAATACACAAAACATTCTATACGTTTTTCGGTTTTTTCCCGCTAAGAGAAAACGGTAAGGCACGGGAGCCCACTCCACATGCACAGGACACCAGTGTATTTGTATCAAATTATGTGCACGGTGAAAACCACAATTCCAACGCGAAAACCGCAGTTAACACCGATGTTGGTCAGTGAACTTTCCAGTGAGTTACGCATAATATTTTACGAATTTTGTCGTTTCGTCGATTTTCAAAACCCATTCAATTACACGTACACACGCACATACACACATATATATATACAAATATGTAACCCATAAAACATCGATTCGCGTGCACGCAATTTTAATTCGACACAGAGAATATAGTTTTCCAGTGGAACCAAAATGTCGCCATATCTTCGTACAGGTCCCCTGTATTACCGTATTCTATTGCTGCGCACTGAAGGGGCGCGTGGATATCCTAGGCGAAAAATATTACCCGTACGAGTTCCGTGTGAATATTTTAAAACGCCGAGTCCGGTGTTGGGTACGTCGCGCGTTCGCAGCTGTGGACCAAAACCGATCACTATGACCGCGATCGGTCGAACGATCGATACAAACGCGGACATGAGTCGAAACACTACCGGTCCTCCCTCCCCCGTCCATGATTTTACATATTTCGCATTTTTTCATGCATATTTAATCATCTTTTTCGTGCATATTTCGCTTTCTTTTGCTCCTATAACTTCCGAACCTTAGTTATCATCAGGGCTAGGATTTTTATGCAACAGCATGTTTTTTTTGGAACTTCTGATTATTGTTTTGTCAGTAATGTCCCCGAATCACCTCATGATGAGATAAATGGTGGTATTTATATTTTGTATAAAATGCATATTATTGCATATATTAAATAAAATTAATATTATTGTATATTTCAATTATAAGAATGCGAAAAATGAATGTTTTTTAGTATATTTCGTAATGAATATTTCGTATTTAATTCTAGCCCTACTAATTAGAGTATAAACTTGGTTTTTTTGTCAAATAAATTTTATTTTATTTCTTAATTATAATATATTAAGACAAACAGCCAACCACTGATGTAATTCAATAAATAAATATTTTTTTTTTGAAACTATATTTTTGTGTTTATCTTATAACAATTTAAATGCATATTTTTGATTATGTTAGTAAATAAATCTTAGCCCTGGTTATCACTTTCGAACGGGAGTCCGACGTGCGCATTGCAGTGCATGCAGTTTTATAATACGCGTACACCGCGCGGGTTATGGCAGACGACAGCGATTTGACGGAGGACATTTTTTCCTTTTTTTTCCAGTCGTCGATCAGTTGCCTATATCAATCGATTATATAAAAAAAAAAAAAAAATGCGGTACCTTACCGGTCATCATTGTCTGTTGCACCGCTACGCACACGCGCTCGTATGTATAGTTCGCGTCCGCTCCCATCGAAACGTATCGGTTCGGAGATGCCTTGCGTAACCGCGCGAGCACCAGTAACACGTATCAGCACCATTAGCGTGCCGCTCTCGCACGACACTGAAGAAGGAAGGAAGAAAAGAAAAAAAATTCTGTTAAAGACACACTCAGTGGTGTATCCAGGATTCATTTAACAGGGGTGTTTTAAAATTTAATAGACTTATGGTAAGCAGGGGCTATGCCCTCCCCCCCCGTATTACATTAATATAAATGAAAACGATTATATTAATACAGTATATATGTCAGTATATATATATATATATATGTAAAATCTACAAGTTGTATACAACGTTTATTTAAGTTATATTGTAAGTAATTTTTTAATTTGGTGAAATACCATAAAATACGGTCGATGGGGGGTGTTCTAACACCTATATCAACCCCCCTAAATACACCCCTGGACACACGTATAACATGCATGTATATTAATACGGGAACGGTGTGCTTGAAACGCGTTGCGACGATTGAAGATTCGGCTCGGACACGCAAGAGGAGTCACCGAGATAAGTCATTCGATAGATTACCCGATCGCGTATTACGCGCGACATCGTTTTTCATAAGCAATCGTGCGAAAAAAAAACTCGCCGAAAACGATCCGGCCACATACATAATGCGTAAATTAATTCCTTTTTGGAACGTTAAAATCTACGTAAAACGTTGGATCGGATTAGGTAAGGCAGTTGGGGGTTGGAGAGGCTACGTGAAGTCGACCCGTCGAACGAAAAAACTGAATTTCTTTGAGGGTATTGAGTTGCAAGTAGTCAATCGCTAACTGCGGACACGTGCTTGGTATCAATATGACAACATAACGGGAAGGGGGTGGTCTTTTTCGTTTGTCAACGATATTTTTTTCTATACGCACTGGTTTTTTTAACATTACGAACCCAATGGTGTGTGTGTGGGGGGAGGGGGGGCAAGGAATACCACCCGAGTATCAATCAAAACATTGGCGGTTCGTTAAACTTAAAACTCTTGTTAGGTAATTAATTATACATAAGGAATCGATATGCGATTAGTGCGCGGTCGTAATGTCAACAACGTCAACGGTCAACGAGGTATACATTAGATAACGTAACCTATTGACTCGCGATAATCGTTCGTACTTCGTAACTACGATAAAAACAAATACGGAAACTCGCATGCCGAACGTAATTTGTGAACCGATAAGATCGTCGATTTTCGAAAAATATTCTCCTTCGGAGTCGAAACGTCAAAGGAATAAAAAAAAAACCCATAAAAACGTATCGCAATGGAAGCGGTTATTGAAATGTATATCGATTACAACGAACGTAAACCCAGTACACGAACATTGCGTTACGCGTTTCACTCTCGGGTTCTAAAAACAAAAAAAAAAAAAACGTCTCGCGCACATACCGTTTACCGACGGCGAGGAGCGCATTTCGTTTTATTTCATTTTCCCTCCACCCTACTCCTCACCGCCGTCATTATTAACGGAAACTCAAATCCTCCGTACACATACTTGCACATATATTTATGTACGTATGTAATCCGCTCTTTGTGCGATACTCACCGCAAGCGTTGATGTGTCTGCCGCTGAAGGTTCTTCTCTCGAAATGCGCATGGTATTTTTTTTCCCACAAACCCCCGTCGGACGCGGCGCGGCGCGCGAACAACAACCATTTCAAGTACGGGAAAACACGTAGCCGACGAGACCACTTCTATGGCCGCCTTGACTTACTCTTCGCTAATGTCCACCGCGATTTACGTACGCGTAAACGTCATACATGTGTTGTGCGCGCTTCTCGTTCCGACGCGCGCTGTCCATTTACGTTCGGGACCGGAGACCGTTCGACATCGATCCCGTACGAGTCAACGACAAGGCGAATAAAATAATTAGCCACCGAGAGGGAACGAATAAATAAAACTCGTTTTTCTTTTGAATAAATATTCGACGAGATTTCAACTGCACGTGCATCTGTAAGCCTGTGCGCTCGCAAACGTGTTACGATTAGAATGACGCAAGGGTGTCGACCGGAAAAATTATAATTTTTCGTAGGCACTTGTTTGTTCGTACACGTCTGCACCCGTACCGATCATCGTTTCCGTGTAGTTGTCCCCAGTCTCGCCGATTGCACGCGTCACACTCGCATTGGAATTCCGCGTGCAAATCGTAGGACCGGCGTGTTTCCGGTCCAAAGGGCAAACTTCACCGTGGGCTCCGGCACTTTACTTACCGTACACATTTCGACCGGCGTCGACAACGTATTACCATGTTTGTGTGATAATCGTCGCTGGCGAACGATCGGAACAGGCGGAAACGTGGGATAGGACGAGAGTAAGGGCACACGTGGATGGATTCAAAACGCAACGTGTAACAAAGAAAAAAAAATCTATTGTTTATTGAATATTATTTACAACACAACGACTTAATGTTAAAAATAAATTAAAAAAAAAAATTATATGTATATATACATATAATCGTTATAACTATTGAAAAAACACGGCTACAGCTTAAAAATAATATTACCTATTTAATATGTGTATTATCTTCGATAATTTTTCTAATTATAATTTTTATTATGATAATAATAATAATAATAATAATAATAATAATAGTAGTAGTAGTAGTGGTATTAGACGACTGAAATATTTTTTAAAAGAATCGCAATCAAACCCATCCGATGCGTTAAACCGCAATATACAGTATCTACGAACGAAACAATACAGGAATATACGACGGACGACGTTAAAACGTATTCTTTACTTTTGTATATGTAGATAACAACATTTGTTAATAAATATCTGTTACGTTCAGTCCAAGTCTAACGGTTTGTTTAAAACGATAAAACTTATAAAACGTCGTCGAAAAAATATTCAACAACGATTATTATACGTTATCCGAAAAGGTCATATATACTACGTCTTATCTATCAGTGAAATGTTTAAAACTTTGTACCGTTTTACTAACAATTACAATAGGATACATTCTACGCGTTCAAATATTAAAAATAATAATGGATAAATATAAATATTATAATAAAGTATATTGAATATTGCAATTTGCCCGGCTCGTTATCGGTCCATACCGACACAAAAGATAAACAATATATTATTTTTTTTTTTTTTTGTATACAACTCGAACGAGTGAATATTATATTTACAATAATGACAGAAAATAAAAACGAAACAGTAATAAAAATCTAATAAAATAAAATATAATCAAATAAAACTAATCGTTCGCTACAGGTAGGTGGAACTGCTCCGAACGTTTGTACTACTTCAACTCGGAAGCTCTAAGCGTGCGCGTCCATTTTCCATGAAATTTTGCCTGTTAAATATTACACACCATTGAAATATAATCGTATACGGGTGGAGGGGGGGGACTTCAAAGGCATCTTTACACACGACGAATAAATATTATCGATTTTTAATCGGAGGGGGAGGGAGAGTGAGAGGAAAACAGAAACCGACAATTATCCGCAAGTGTTAAACGCACGAACAATCGGAACAATACGTCGTATCCTCCGTACGAACCACGGTAACGGTTCCTGAATTATATTCCACCGGAAAAATTAATCCGAACGTCAACGAAATCGTCGTCGTTTTTCACCGGGATTGACGTTGGATCTCGCGCGAACAAGCGGACGCGAAAAATGGGAAAAAAATGTGTACGGTTCGTAAGGATAAAACGCGTGGAAACGCGGGTCGGCCGATTGGGGAAACGGTCGCGCCCGCGATCGCAAACAGAAACGCGTTACGATGTTCGGTTCGATAACGGAAAAAGGACAACCGGATGAGTGTGTGGGGGGAAGGTTTGCAGTGGAACGAGAGTTTCGGTTTTCGTACGGTATATTCGTTGGGTATGGGGGTGAAAACGCAAATACCGATGCCTTTTTCGAATGAGAAATATTGATAACAATAACAATATAATGATCGTTACTTGTAAAGCGCGTTGGCCTTGACCGACAGCCCGGCGGCGACTTTTTCGATGTTCTTCATGTTCTCCATCTTACGGATCGCGTGAAGCGGTATGGCGGCCGGCATCTGGTGCTGCGAGGGCATCCTGGACGTGGCGGCCGGGGCTGGCGTGGTCGCGCTCGTCCTGTTTTTGATGCTGCTGTTGCTGCTGCAGTTGTTGGCCGCCGCGGTGCTCGCGGCCACCGATGCCGCGTATTGGGCCAGCTGCTGCTGGTGGTGCCGGAACAGTAGCACCGAAGGGTTGGGGATGTGCCGAACGCCCTGGTTGGGCGGCCCGTGCTTGGGCTTGCAGGCGTCTGCCGCGGAGGGGCCGCGGGACGAGACCTTGGCCTGTGTGGGTTTGTTGTTCAGCGGGCCGGTGGCCGGAGAAGCGGAAGACTTGCACGAGAACGTCCCGGAGGTCGGTGGCACCGGTATCCGCAACGGCACGGTCCCACCGCCGTGCCGCTTCGGCGAACACGACCCGTTACCGCCGGCGGTGCTGCTCGCGTTGATGCCGGCGTGGTGCACGCCACCGCCGCCGAACCGTTTTTTCGGCTCTTGTTCCTTGCAGGACAGTGACGACGACATCTGCATGTTCCTGATGTGCACCGCGGTGTCGGACAGTGTCATCAGGTTCCGCATGACCGCCGACGGTTCGTACTGACCACCACCGTTGGCGTGTGACAACTTGTTGTGGTTGCTGTTGTTGTTGTTGTTGTTACCGACTGTCGAGGATGAGTAATGCTGCGGCCCACCGCCGCAATCCTTTCTGGACGATTTGCCCGACAGGTCCAATGCCGAGTCGTTCTGCGGCGACCCGTTTTCTAGCGATATCGTCACGCTAGACTTCTTCGGCTCGTCGTGCTTCGTCCCGATATTGTTATTGTTGTTGTTGTTGTTGTTGTTCGTATGGTTGTTATTGTTGTTACCGGTGGGACTTCTGTTCTGTGGTATGATCGTTATCGACGGTTTACTGGCCGACTTGATGGGAATGACCGCGGGCACAGGTTTCTTGGTTTTGGGCCTGCTGCCGGGGGACCGCGGACGCTCCTCGTATTGCTGTTCTTTGGACTTGGCACTGGCCTTCGGCACGTCTGCCGCTACGGCGGCCGCTGGTGGAGAGGTGGGCGGCCCGTTAACGCGGACGATCTCCAGCGACGGCCGTTTGTTTTCGAAGTCCCGATTGCCCGTCAGCATGAGCGTTTTGTCCTTTTCCATCTTCATCTTCTCCTCGGCCGTTATTATACTGACCGTGATCGACGACGGGGGCATAATGATCATCTTTTGCTGTTGCTGCTGTTGTTGTTGCTGTTGCTGCTGCTGCTGTTGCTGTTGCTGCTGTTGCTGTTGCTGCTGTTGCTGTTGCTGCTGCTGCTGCTGTTGCTGTTGCTGTTGCTGTTGCTGCTGCTGCTGCTGCTGCTGATGTTGCTGTGACTCCGCGCCGACGTTTGACTGCTGCTGTTCGACGGCCGGTTTTGATTTGGGCCGCGCGACTCGGATCGGTGGCTGTGCAACGGTGTCCTTGGACGACGACTTCTCGGACCTAGGAGGGTCGGCTACGGTCTGCGGCGACAGCAACGTAGCGGGCGCCTGGGACTTGCACGCATCGACGGCCGGCTGTTGTACTTCCGCCTGCGTTTTGGTCTCTTCTCTGGATTTCTTCGGCGCGATAATGCTGTCGCAAGACTGTTCCGACAGCACGGAGTCGTCTTCTTTGTACGACGACCTGCTCGGCGACGACATCACCGACGAAGCCGAGGATGTGCTACCGCCGTTGCAGTGTTTCGCACCGTGTCTGTGGTGTTTATCGTCCTTGTGCCGATATCCCGGCAACGTGTTCAGTTTCACCTTGAGCTTCATTATATCCCTGTCGGGAGAGTGAACGATGGTCGCCGTCTGCGGAGGTGACTGCGAGATCCTACTCCGCTTGTGATGATGGTGGTGTTTGGCTTTCTTGTTCTTTCTTTTGTTCCGTCCTTCCGACTTCCAGTGTTTCTCCTTGATCACCTTCTCGTATTTTTCTTCTTCTTCTTCTTCTTCTTCTGCAGCTTCTTCGATGGCTTCGTCGATGACGAACATCTGGCTAGTCGTTTCGTCGTTGTTCACTTCGTCTTCGGACATGTTTGACGATATCCTTAGGCGACCGATATCGTCGTCGTCGTCTTCCTCGATGATCTCTTCGATATCCTGTTCGTATTTGGAAAAGTCTTCATCGGACTCCTGGAAATCCTTATCTTCGTTACCGTTACTATTCGTTGTACTTTGTAAAAGACTATCGAATAAACTTTTTTTCGGTTCTGGTTCGTCATCTGAAATCACACGGTTCCTCTTCCGCTTTTGAGAAGCCTTTCTTTCCGATTCCAGTCTTTCCATCAAAGGTTTTGAATCTAAGCTCGTATTCGAAGCATCGTCGCAATCGGAAATGCTTTTGGACGACATGAATGGTAAAGAAGAAGACGCTACACTATGACAATCTTCATCTACATCTACGTCCTCTGCTAATTCTACCTTTTCCTCTACTGGAACAGCAATAGTAGATTTTTCTAGGATTTGGAAAAATAGTTCCAATGGTGAGGTCTGAAAAATAAAAATAGGAAACTATAGAATCGACTAACACAATTATAGGCTGTAATAGTACAAGAGTATTACCTGTTTCCATTCGAAGCAGTAAGCGATATCTATTAATGACAAATGATCGGGTAAATATTCTGTTGAATGAATGATTTCCACCTGTAATATAATAAATATAAAATTAATTTTTTTTCCGAAATAAAATTAAAACGAAGTTCAAACTAAAGAATATATTAATATCTTAACACCAGTCAATATCAATCATACTTTAGATCATGGCAATTTATAAACCACGAAAAATGATTTAACAACGTAAATATTACCCATAAATAAAATATGTATAGTACTAAATTGTATCAAATCAATATTAAATGTTATTTGTAAAACTATTATCAAATATTAATCCTAAAAAGGTTTAAGAAATCGTTACCTGGTGTTGATCAGTTAGAAAATATTTCAGTACGATAAACTTTTTCAGAAGTTCCACAGTAACGGCGGCCGGGCATTTAAGAAATTTTCGGTGTGAGATCTATCAAACAGAAACAAAATGTATTCAACAAAAACTCTTAAAATAATAATAAAGAAAAGATAACACAATATTTTTTTAAAAAAAAAAAAAAAAACATAAATCACACTCCATAAATAATGGAATTGGCAGTATGTTAAAACTCAATTTATTCACCTTTAAATCTTGGTTCGGCGCATCGTGGTTTTCCTCTTCGCCGTCCACCAGAGCCTTCGGCCTGTAATAAAAAAATGAGATAAAAAATGAAAATAGATTTGCTTTTAGTCTTGAGAATACACGACGTGTCGAGGGATGAAACCTGTAATTCTGATGTTACAAACGACTAGTCATTTATCCCCAGGGGTTTAGGAGGTCTACTATATATATACTACGAGTGAAAGTACACGGGAGCTTATCAATAACCAGACTAGGGTTGAAGAATTCAGTCGACTACCCAAGACCGCGGTGGGTTTTATTGCATTTCCCGTTTTTTTACGCACTGCCAAACTCGTTTCGTCGGAAGCATAAAAAACAACAATACCATCGTGTTTACCAACCGCTAATCCTGTGTTAACACTTTGTCTATCATTTAGAGCCAAACGGTGAGCAAAGAAAACTAACACACCGGTAATTCGACGAGGCGTGACACGCTGCTGCGTATAAATTACTGTGATTTGCTGTTCGCCCATCGGACCGGTCCGACAAAAGGAAAACAATACATAACACACAACATTCAGAAGTGGCGTAACGCGCAGGTTGGGTACACACCCAATACCTCGGGTCTTGGTATTTCTTACATTTAAAACATCGTTTAGGTCCCGCAACGATTCGGACTGGACGGACTGCCGCGCAGCCGACGAAGCAACACACAATCGACACGTAATTGCACATCACAAGATGAATAAATGCCGTGCGCGACGGTCAATAATCGCGCGTATACACGGATAAATATACGCGCGCCGAATCCGTAGATATTAATCAAACTCTGCCCCTCGGGTCATATAATAAACCGGACTACTGTTCCGCGGTCGATAAATAACGCGCGTTTATCATCACACCGAAAAAAAAAACATCGGACACAGCGCGCGACCCACTCGTAATGAATACATATTTGTTTAATAACATAAACCCAATATGTTTTGTCCCGAATATTTATACTAGGTTTTTTTTTCCTTGGCACGCACATATTATACATGTGCGATAACCCCTCGGCACATAAATCGCTGACACCGTCGTCGTTAGAGGGGCGCGACGCGTCCCGAGTTTAAAAACGGCTCCCCGAGGGTTGGACGATTTTTAATCAAACGCGCATACGTCCGTATCAGTGGAACACCGCCACCGCACCTCTACGTTTCGCGATCAAAATGTACCAAGACCCGATTGTCAGGATTAAAAATTATATTCGTGCGGATGCGTAGTCGTTCACCGCAGCAGTGGTCGCGTTCTCGATAACTGCCGCGAGAGAGAAAAAAAATATAAACTTTCAACGAGAAAAAAAAAAAAGCTTTCGATTTTTTTATTCGCGCGTAATATATGCGTATGAATTACGATATACGTGTGCATTTACCGTTTCACGAGCGTTTAGTAAGATTTACAATTAAAATATCAAAAAATTATGTTTACATTTACGTCCGATGCATATATAGTGTTAAGACGAAAATCAAAAAGTAACAGACCGTAAAACGAAGCGTTCGGTAATGGGTCAGTTATTTCAGCGTTCTAATCTGGCTAACCGTCAAAACGTATCGCGTTCTATTTGCACCACTAAACAACGACGGACCACGCGTTGATTGAAACAATCTCTGATACGTCGCCAAAACGCACTGAACGCGTTCTCCGGTGCATTGGTTCCCGTGGTCAGCAAACACTTGAACAACACGTCAACAATTACCCATGAGCTACCGTCGGACGCGGTTGTGTACCACGACGATCTCAACGCGCCGCGCCGTGCACGTGCCCGCAGCTGCGCGACTTCAATGGAAAAACGTAGCCGGAGCGTGACAATCGTTACGATCAACCAGCAGGGCAGTGACATTAAAAAAACGAACGACGCATCTAGTTCACCTCAGAAAGCCCTAGTATACAACATAATGTACATTCGGACGTGTGACGTGTATTTACGGACTTTCACGTTTTAATACAACTGTAGTACCTGTCAGTGTACGACCGATTTTTAAAAATCGACGGAAAATCGTGGGTGGTAACACGTGTCTTTATTGTAAAAACAATCGCATACACCTAAAATTAAAAACTCTATTTCGCAATGCATCAGTCGTATGCCTACATGAACAATCTAGTGCTCACGATGTACCGAAAGCGTACAATTATATCGACACGAAACCGACCTGATAACTTTAGTCTTAAACCAACTCACGCATACGGCCAAAAACCGTATCTAGACGATCCGAAAAAACACTGTTTAACTAAAACTAACATTAACAGTAATATTGCGGGCAGGCTTCTGTGAACCGTAACGTCTATACAGTCTTAAAAGCGAATAAACGTTGACGATACATTTTTATTTTATTCATTCTCTATATTATAGATATAACAACGATAGCCGTCTACACCGCATCCCTTAATCAATAGGATTCCCTATACAACTCTATACGTACTAATAAGAGACCGAAGTCGTGGATGTTCGGTCGGAGCGCATACGCACAAATTGAAATATCGACGGAAATTATGGACACCCTTGCTATTGTACCGACTGGAAAAACATAAACATCCCTATACAAGTCACGCGCCACTTGACCCCCGACCGGCCCGAGAAAATCGTTTATTGTTGTAAATTATGTTTGTATATACATATTACGTACGTGTATGTGTGCAAGGTTTGTGGTGAGCACCGATTCACTCGTGACACGCTCCGTTTATCAGTACACGTGGGTTTGTATATTTTTTTTCCACGCTCCCTCTCCCTCCCCCTTGCAATGCTTCCTACGTTGCGGCCCACAGTGCGGTCACAGCACGAACGAACACAATAAACGACCCTTCCCAAAAGTTTTTTCCCGATCATTTTCCTTTCTTTTCATTCCTTTCGGGAGTCCGTTACAGAAACGGCCACGTCGGTACCAAAGTACGTTTAATCAACGCTAATTAATTTTGCGTTAGCAACACCCATCGTGCTACTATTATTATGATTATCAATTCCGCATTGAAATGTCCCATTTTTTCCATTTCAATTACTCTTATAGTCCGATAGATACGATAGCACAGTTGCATATAAGAAAACCAAACGACGAAAACGTTTCACTCCACTCTGCAACGATCCAAAAATGAATTACTCTCAAAAAAAAAACATAATCTATTCAATTTTTACGACACAAATCAATGGGGACTACCGGACAAAAGAGGCTTTGAATATCGTCACACGTTATACGTTATATCGTCATACGTTTTTAAATAGTATATAATAGTATTATAAAAATATATATATATTATCTTATAACAGACCTACCTAACAACTAGTGTTTACTAGAAACAATAATTTACCAACAATCAATAGTTACATTATTCTTGCATTTTATTGTCGGAACGTTATAGGCTATCGTACGTATCATTCGTAATTGCTGCGATTTTAGTCCAGACACTAAGGAATATCAAAACATAAATGGTCGTTTTATAAGGATATTTGCTCTTTAAATAGTATACTCTTAACACAGACAATATATCTAAATAAATGTATCTATCCATAGTCAAATGTATTTGAAAAATATGTAACACACATTGATTTTTGTCTAGGCTATAAGAAATATATTGTTTACGTTAATAGTGTACAAAGAACATAACCAGAAGCTAAATCAATACAAAAACCATTTGTGATGATCTATAGTCACATCCAGATGCGTACCAGACTAATGCATGGTATAATTTAATAACTGTACCAAAAAACCGCGTAGCGGTGAAAGTCTTCCAATAACAGACGCACGCGTGTGGGAGGCGGTAATCGTTATTTTTCACAGCAATCACCCGTTAGAGCAACAAATGTCACGAGCTGCATTTTTTTTATTTATTGTTTATAACGGACGTCAAATTATCAGAACGACCCCAGTCGTTTCTTTAGGCGATTCTCATTCATTATTCATTCGGTTATTGGATTCAGACCGGCACAACGACTTATTAGATAATACGCGGTGTACGCATACTTCGTGTATATTGTATTTTCAATATAGAAGTTCTACGAACGACCAGTTTACGGTTTGAATACATAATACACACACACACACACACGCTTAAATTTAAATCAACGTCATTACGTTTTTCAGGGGTTTCTCGGTCATTGAAATGTCGTATAAAACAATATGAGTGTAAACGAATAATATTTACCCGGCGTCTTCGACGTGATACTGCAACACGACACTGACGAGGTCGTCGGGCGACAAATACAATTCTTTTAGGGGCAAAGCCCTACGGTCCATTTCCTTGGCGTACAGCCCGGGCACTATCTTGTACACCAGCCTTTCCAATATCTTGTCCCGTCTGCAAACGTCAATCGCGTTGTTATTGCAATACACATCGTAATGTAATGAACACACACGCGGTGAAACCGTAAACGGACGCTTACCTTATGCTCAACAGCGGCTTGGTCTTGTGTAGCTGCACGTCACATATAGGGCAAAACCGGCTCGTCTCCAAGTATTTGACAATGCAAGACCGGCAAACTAAACATAAACAATTTCAACATAAATATATATATATATATATATATATATATAAAACAATAACTGCTATATCAATAATAATAATAATATTTGTATACGTTCGAAAATGTACTACTGGCGCGGTAAGGCGTTGTTAATCATATCGTGAGCCGACTGTTCAATATAGTATTATGTTGCCTCCTCAGAGTGCGCGTGCGTGTGCAATTATCCTTAAAAGGTACCGCTGGAAACCGGCTCGCGCGTACGCTCTCGCGACGGTAATATCGTCGTCGTACGCGATAAAGAAATAAAACCTACAGCAACGTCTCGTTACCCGACCGATCAGTGTTCCGTCACGTCTCGAGCCTAATCTAAATATTACACGCGTTGTCGTCGGAATTTCGAATTCAACCAATATCGTCACGCTACTGCTCCATAGCGCAGGCCATGTCTTTTTCGAATCGAAATCGTACAAGGACTCGTAACACCGGGGGAGACTTACGGTACACGATTAAGTTTTTAAAATAATCAATCGTCGGACGCGAACGCTGAAGGCGAAACGTCGCATTCAATGTCGAGGATACATTTTACGTGAAAAATTAAAATACGCATACAGCGGTGTAGATCTAACGCGACATCGCTGCGCATTCGTAACGGTTATCGAATTACATCGGGACGGCTTTTACGTAAAAGCGAAAACAACATCGTACGAATGCGGACGCGATCGTCTAGGATTTCGGTTAGGGTACGCGACGCGAGATATGATTACGCCGAGAAGCAAATCACAATGGTGCACGTATTGCACACATCGAAGTATTCGTAATCGTCACGCATTCGCGGCGGATCGTGTGACGACCGTATTGTGGTCATACTACACGCGGCCATCGTTCCGTCACGAGCTTCGAAAATACATTGGATAATACGTGTGTATCATTATAATACAAGCAAATATCATATGTATATACTAATAATAACTGATTGTTATTCCGTTGAGCATAACGCGTAGTGTACGTGTAAGTGGAAGTGTAACCATATGGACCTGGAAATGCGCTGTTTACGGTTCGCAATCGGCTGATCAAGACGGAACACGATTACAATGCTTTTCGATACGCACGCGAAGACGAAATAATAGTAGGCACTACTACTGCGGCGGCGGTGGCTTCGACTGTTTCATACGGCAGTGATCGACAAAGGATCTATCATCCGTTGAACACGATCCAACGGACAAATCGTATCCCTGCACGCGTACACGGCAATATGGTGGATCGTGATGATATTGTGTTGCACACAGCTCTTCGTGCGCATATTGACGAGATAACGAAACGTGGAAATGCGCACAGAAATTACCGGCACACCGATAACGCGTATTGTCATTGCACCCCTGCACGTTCCGCGTATACAGGACCGAACTTAAGGGTCTCGGCGTCCCAAGGCAGCTACTAAAAAAGGGCCCTTTTATATATATATGTATTAATAACATTGCTTTTAATTTTTATGTATTCGACGTAATTTAACAACAAATTATATCATAACTATAAAACATACGTGTTAAATATAAATAAACATATTTATGAAAAATATTGATAATTTTAACGATACTATTTACATAATTTTTGAACTGTTACACGATGAATTTTTTCGCTGCAAAAGAACGTATGACTTCACTTTAGTCTACGGCTTGTATTATTTCTGACTCGAAGTACAACACGAAATGTATCCCCGTGTTGATCCATTTTGTGAGAAATTTTTTTTTTGTGTTTGGCCTAGGAAAGGTGCGGACCTCTGGGCAACTACCTAATCTGCATAGGTTGAAGTTCGGACCTGCATGTATACAATTAGGAACGACCGCACACTCTCCTTTGGTTTCCGATAACGATTTAACAGCGTCTCGGATACGATTGTGTCGAATGCCGTCTCAATATCACCGTGTACCGAACCGACGATGTACCCCAAGTATCAATTACCGCGCGCATGTGTTGCGAACAAAGAAATACATCGATGGGTCAATATTCAAAGACCAAACCAGTGTTTGCAGGATGATTACTGCAAACGACTTGGGTAAGAAAACGTGACGACAATAATTTTGTCAGCGCCATGAAACGACATTTCTACCGTAGCAGCAGTAACGCCAACGACGATTTGTCATGTGAGCTATTGTGAATAGGACCGGTTGGACGACGGTATACAAGTCAGTGCGTTCCATTCGGAACGTTGAGCGAAAAGAAAGCATAGTTATTTTCGGACGGACGGAGAAAACCGTTGATTCGAACTGTGTTCGAGCGAAAAGTTTGCGAATGTAATCCGTTGGAAAAAAAACACGATCTCGTACCGGAGGAATAATAATTAACAGCGGTGGAACGATCGGGAGATCAATGGACCGTGGGAAAACGACCTTGGCAGGGCACAATCAATTGAAACGGCAACCGATTCCAAAATATCATCTTCCTTATATTTTTTCATCTGTTGTACAAAACAAAACACAATGATCGTTATTCATTAGCAGCACTGAGTACTCTGTCCGCAACCTAACCTGCGAGTTGCGACCGACACCGCCACGGTGGACTTAATGAAACTTCGTTGTTATTATTACCGCGAGCGTTTATTTTTTCCGTAGATTACGTAGCACAAAAAACTGCTGAGCGTTTACGAACATTACACTTAAAATAAAGAAGACAACTATGCCGTTCGTCGTGTTCGACCGCGTGTCCGTGTGGATACGTATAACAATTATTAATATAGGTACAGCAAATTGTAAAATGCTTGTAAACTATTTCTGAAGAAAAAAAAAACGTTCATATTTTTAGGCATACCACCAACGAATCGTTTCGGATCACATGTAAGTGTACTGTTTATTTGAAATTTAAAACAATAAGTTTCCCGGCGAATACGTCGCGCAATAATTACAAAGAAATTAATTCAGACATTGAACGGTTTTGGCCTTATTCGTCGTGATGTAGATACAAACGAAACTTATAAACTTATATATAAGTCATAACAGAGTAAGAAAATAACCAAACTCGGCGGTGTGTAAAACAATCATTGCAAATTATGAGGATCTGGTAAGAGAGCCGTGAGTTTGTATTAGCGTATAAAAATTAATAACCGTTAAGAAATACGGTTGACCGTCCCTAAATAATATTACATAATATAAGACGGTTTATTGTTTTGTACTACGGTGTTAAATCAAGAACCTTACGGATTACGGTAACCTTACGGACAATGGTGTGTGCAAACAACAAGAAGGCTTTTTAAACACACTGTGTGTTCATTAGAGGACCCCGTCAATGTGTGAATCGCAACATAAACAGTGTATTATAAACGTGTACCTTGAACTTTTCAATAGCACGCCGCTACTGTTAAACAAACATCGTTTTTTTTCCGCACATCGATCACGATAAATAAAAAGATCTATACGCGAACGCGTAAAAAAAAAAAAAAATACCGACAAACCCGATTCGGAAACGAAATCGCGAGCACTGCGTTTGCATTCGACCCATTATTTTACTTTACGTGTTTCTCACGTACACAATGTCGAGGACGCTCTCGCTCTAATCGTCGGCAATTAGTGACTGAGCAGCTATAGCATCGTGCGTACGCAGAAAAATATCTCGTAAAAAAAAAACGTTAAGTAATAAACCGTACGAACAAATGCGTACGCGCGTAAATCCGGTAACCTTTTTGTAATGTCGATCAAACGCATATTTTTTCTTCCCCTAATACCCATACACGACTCAAATCGTAATACGTGTCGCGAGAGCCGTTCACAACGAGTTATAAACCCACACGGTGTTGGTGTAATGAACGCGATAATGAATAAATAAGATATGTATACTTACACGAGTGAAGGCACTCGACGATTGTTGTAGGGTCGACGTAGTAGCCGGCGCACAGGACGCATAATAAATGCGGGTTCAGGCTTTTCAACAGTATCCTATTTGTTTCGTTCATGGCTGTCAATGGCTCTGTAAGGGAGGAATAAAAAAAAAAATTAAAAAAAAAAACTAATATATATTTTTGTTAAACAAATTTGACACGTTCGTGACTGTTAACAGTTCCTAAAATCAACATTCATAAAATCTATTATGATGTTGATGACTTTTAACATTATTTAATACACAATATGTGAACGCTCTATCCCTGGCCTATTGTGAGATAGCAGACTGTAATCAGTCTTCGTTGTGACGACACAAAACATCTTACAACGAGTAGTAACTTCTTTTACAAATGTTCAATTATAATGTTTTAACATGGCAGGTTAGGCCAACTAATACCGATGTGTACACAGTTTAAGATTATAAACGTGAAATTTTAAATTATTAAATTAAAGATATGTACTAGCTAAAAGAAATTAAAGCATGTTGATACTATATTGTTACGTATATTTTTCAATTTAAATAAACAAACAAATAGTTTTATACAGAAATAAATAAATAAATGCTTAGTCTGGAATATTATTATATTTGTAAAGTAACGACCAGTTTCGAATAAAAAATTCATCATTAGGTCGCGCGACTACAGTTTTTCTAGAATTTTTTTTATTAATTAGTATATATAATATTAATTTACAAACGTTACCCATTTACTAATTTTTAATTTTTATTTATATTTACCGATATATTTATAAGGCAATTAATATTTATTAGAATATTATATAGATCATAAATCATACGGATGAACTTGATATCTTTTACAGAAATAATGGTTCATGTAATATTTCACATTGCGCAACGTTAATTTTTTATTACTATGTAAATACTATAAATTATTTTCATATTTATATAGATAATGCGTACATAAGCTTATCGATAAATACATACTTAATGTATTAGATCTATAATTAAAATATATAATACCAACTATATATATATATATATATATATATATATAGTATAAGTTTTTGTCGGTCCCACCCAATTAAAATATAATACAATCGATCCTTTAAATGTGAATGTGCTTTCTCAAACACTTTGATGGCACAAACCACTATGAATATAATTCATAGTCGGATTTTCTGCGCTCTTTGTACTTATCGTGCAGTGTTGGCATAAGACACACAAAGACGTACACACGAAATCCAAGGAAAATGAACTAATGACTAGGGGCGACAAACGCGCTGGGGGATCAGTGATTCATTTCATTAAAAAGATTAAACGATATTCAGCGATGATAAACACGAATAACGGTGGTTTTCTTGGATATAACGAACGGTAAAATAAAATGTAACGTTTCTTTTTCTACTACGCGAATCTTTATTTTCTAGTTAGTCTTTTCAAAAAAAAAAATATAATAAGAACGAGTAATGAGGTCTTCTCATCTTCCCTCTTAACTTTTCAATTTGTGGAATTATTCACCCCACGCTTTCTTAAAAACCACAGGTCGGGGAGGGCGTTTTCGCCCTCTATCAATGGTTGGTCTTTTAAGGGGTATACAATATAACATCGAATGAAAGAAAGCAATTGTATTGTTCTTGACACATATCATTTAGAACTTGGACGATTCTCATTATTATACAATTTTACAACCTCGGGCACGTATGAACAGAATATTAGCTTAGGCCACATTGCACCGCCCACTCACCCTAAAAATCTTTTCGTTTATCAAACTGACAATGGTGTTCACAACAATTTTACGATTTATTTAGTCTTATAAATTCTTAATCTATCTTTGAATTACACTATAAACGTGTCAGTTAAAAAAAAACTTTAAATAGATAAAAAATATGATTGGAAAATAGCCCGAAAAACGTTACGTTACATATTTTGTACCACACATTCTACATGAATATTCTTAAGGGTAATGGTGAAAATTTGTATTTTGTAGTTACCTCTACAGTATTAACTTCCGTTTATATTATTAATTAGTATTAACTAACTTAAAACATTTTTCACATCCACACGTAGACGAATGAGCAGTACACCAGATAACCTCGTTGTCGGGTAAAGCTAAGTAAAAAAAGTAGCTTTTTTTTTAGTTACTTCGAGTAATTTTTATTAAATATATATAAAGGTACAATCATTTATGAATATAATAACGATTAAGTAATAGATATATTGTTAATTTAATTTGAAATGTGTTTCATTCAAAATATACTATTGGGAATTAAAATAACAACACGATACGTTTATGATAAGTATGGTTTCAAGTAGGAAGTCTATAAAACGCTATGTGTACATCTTTGTATATATATATATATATATATATATCAAAACTAAATCGGAACCAATTAGTGTAACGTGGTATTTAAGATCCATTAAAGATTTATCTTTTTTTTTTTTTACACTATTATTATTGCATTCGACCGAGGGAAAACACCTTTAGACAATCCAAACCCTTCGAGCGCGCCCCTTCCCCAATTCCTTCGCACCGCTAGCCAGCAACGAAAACAACACAAAATTAGATTAACGCCCCGCCGACTGCGGCGCCGTGGGGTCGCTCTAGCGAAGTAAAAGTATTATATTATAGCTTTTTATTTAATCGCATTATCGAAGGGGGTGGTGGTATAGCCCACCGAGAAGTCGGCTTTACTCAAATTCACCAACGCCCCCGCCGCCCGCACATAAATCATCGTTAAACGCACGCCGTTGTCGTCATGTGCAGAATGCAGTCACGGCGTCAGTCAAGTGCTCGAGGAATCGATAAAAGTTCGTAGGCGCCACGCACGTTATCTATGCATTTTATTCACGTCACGCGATACACACAGCGGACCACGAGACCCAACAAAATATTTTGTTATATATATTACGAAAATACAATTTTGAAAATTTTGAAAATATTTTAAAAAAAAATGAAAAAAAAATGACCAATGTAATTATAATAATAAATTCGGACTTTGAATGTTCGATCATGATTTTTCCAGGAGAGGAGTAATAGTTTCCATATATTGTTGAAAAAAGGATCGATATAGTGTCAATAATAAATGATGTCCTTACCCGATGTTGCCGCTTTTTTAAACCTATAGATCTAAATTTTTTGGTGACATGCATTTTAACACATAATGTAGCAGTGATCAATTTTAACGTTTAATACATTCTTACATGAGTATATACACATTGCCTATATATTAAAAAAAATTATGACCTTACCCTGACGTTGTTAATTTTTTTAAACCTATAAAACTAAATTGTAACCTAACCCCAACACGTATTTACAGAAACACTGTTATTTATTAAGAACAATACTCATCACTATCTTACAAAATCCTTAGGAATATAACAAATAGGTATTGTTTAGGTCATATATTATATGTCACTAGTTTAAACAGAGAATTAATTTTTTAACGTTAATATGTTTATTAATAATTATAAACCGTAAAACAAGCAAAACTCATTTTTTGAGATAACTTAGCCGACATGGATGAAGCTAATATAGGCTAAAAGGACTAAGATCAAACCACCCAAAAATATTAATGGAACTTAATTAATGATATTCCATAAATAAATAATCGATTTTAACCCATCCAAAATTTGGGTAAATATTTTTTTGATATAGGTATTTATCAATTACTATTTATTTTCTTGTTTTGAAGCTAATACTGAAATTATAAAATTTGTATTTTTTTAAATTTTTTTTGTACCTGCAGTATGATGAATAAGAGTATTTTCGAGAATATAAAATGTGGTTTATCATTCATCTGCTTAAAGACTAAATATTTTATACTTCAAATTTTCTCGATATAGCGACGGTGAACAGTAGAAGATTTCAAAAAAGACATACCGCCAATTAGTCTCAGATGGGATTGTTTTTAGAGTACCTACGTATTTATCGTAGTATATATAACATACTCGATAAGTCTACGCATGAATGTACCGTGTAGGACAGGAGTTCAAAGTTTCGTAGGATTTTCGAATACAAACATTTGACGAAGATAGAATTAAACATTAATGAAGCAAAACAAAAATGCTCGGATGTACACATGCAATACGATTTCATGCAAGTACCTCCTCGCGTCATAACTCGCGTGACCGTACTTCGATCCACTGCAATGACACCGTATACATTTTATTTTTTATATTACGTACATATTTTCAATACATAATCAAAACACTCGAAACCCATGGGAACGATAATACGATTACGCTGTGTGCACGGTAGAAGGATTGTGGGAGGGAATACGTAAACGCGTTCGAGCCGCGAAGACACACTACGTGAGCGCCACGTGCGATATTTGTTATCAGGCTTCAGGACTTAATGCACAAGCACGTTCTTGCGGACTAAATTAAGGTGAACCTCTCAAAATTCTTAACATTGCAATTTTCCTTATTTCGATTACGTTATTTGAAAAGAAAAAATTCAAAATACTTTTATCAATAACACATTCACATGAAGTTGGTCTTTGTTAGCAAGAAAATACGAAAATCGTGCAAAGGAAATATGAAAAAATGCATAGATACACATTTTAAACACTTTGAAATTGATTGTTTATTGTTTTAAATACACTTTTATCTTTTGATCGCTACCATATTTTGAAAATAAAATTATTGAAAACGCGCATAACATGTGCGTGCATAGGTGCGCATTAAAGTCAGGGGGTTTACGCTTATAATGGCTTAGAGTGTTTTCTTTTTTTCGACGGTCACAAAGTAGTAATGCAGGCCACTAGAAAATCCGATGACGATAACGATTAGCAGCTTGTGTTTTAAATTGTATTCTTTACATTTTCTTTTTTAATCCGGTCAAGCGTCGAGAGCCGCGTTTTCCGTTATCCGCGCAGACTCCGGAGCCGCAACGAAACCGTAATAACGCACCGAAACGTTTTACACACGTGAAAATATGCACCTATCCCTGTTTACCATTTCTACCGCGCGCGGACTGTGCAGCGCGTCGTACACGACAATCGTTACGTTATTAATGTATACCAACCGCCTTATTGTATTAACCGACAGCCCCCTCGCGCCTACCACACGGCCGGTACGCGGAGGACGCGCAGTCGGTGTGAAACGCGCGCGCGCGTCTTGGTCCGTTAAACTTACAAATAGGACCGTAATTACGTATGCCGCGCACCACCGCCGGGTCCACACACACACATTACGCGTAACCTCGCGAGCGGTAATGGTTTTGGCGGTTATACACCCGTACACACGCACGGTCGTTGGCAATAGATAAAAACCGCGGTTCGTATTGTGCACAAGCTGCTCGGTGTATCCCGAATGTGTATTCGACGCGCGATGCTATCGATTCGACCAAAAAGTTGCACGTCGTCCGTGGGATATCGCACGTCGCGGAATACATTATCTCACGAGTTGTTTCTTTCTAAACCTCCTTCCGTTTTTCGATGTACGCACGTTCAAGTACCATTACGTGTACGTACGCGTGTGTGAATTGATGCTAACACCGTTCGCGAATCTTGCAACGCGCACCGAGTACAAAACCGACCGACGTGTCGGCGGCACGTAGACGAGTTCACGCCGCAGCGGAGGGAAGTTTGTTGAATTCTTTAATAACGTTCATCGTTCCACAATCAGGATGAATGGGCTACCGCTGTGGCATTGCATTACGTACACCGTGACCAACACCCATGACGGCGGCGCGGTCGTTCCCATGGAACCGTTCGGTTTTTTTTTTTTTTATTCTTTTACTATTACATTATTTTTGTTTTTTTTTTCCTCGCAACCGGTCGCGAGTACATTTATCCGCTGCCGCGAACTACTCCGGTGAATTTTCTCCATGTGCTCTCCTACCCCCCCCCATTACCATCGATGATATTTTTCTTTTCCGTGTAACGAAACCATACGTCACCCAACACGTAATAATACGACGAACACAATATTCAATTCTCGTGGTAAACGTTAGCCGAAAAAACACCTGTTTATTCACGCACCGGCGACGCGAACTTTTAAACCTATAAGCTGGGTCTCCGCGGCGGCGGCATCGCCGTCCGTTGGAACCGACCAACCCCCGCATGAAAGCTGCAGTGTTGCCAACGAGTTTTCCCGCGCGGTCGGGAAAATTAGCCGCCGTCGCGTTATTGATCGCGGGGCCCACGGGCAAACTTGCGCACAGCGCCGCCGGGAACACCGGGTGCTACGACGACGTTCGCGACCGGACCGAGTGCAACAAGTGTGAAACGACCTTTTTTTTTCTCTTCGTGTATTTGTATTCGCCGCAGCCGACCGGGCGGCACACCGATCGATAGCGACAACGACTCAAAAGGATAGACGGTCGTCGTTTAGCCACAAAGAAATAATCCCCAAAAAAAGGGTTTTACAATTGTCTACACACACACACACATATATATATACATTTATACGAATAAGAACGAGAAGGGGTAAAAAAACAACCGTACGTCGTCCCTATACTACGACTCGTTCCGGAGGGTGTATTCGTCGCCGGTACGTGGGGAGAAGATAAATCGGTCGATCGGAATTCCGGTCGGACCGTGTACGTGGTACCATAGATAAGAAGCGACGCGTGCAGTGTTCGTGAACGCGAGCGCATGTCGTACACATATCGTGTGTGTCGTTAAAGTTTCGTGGCCCCACGAAAATCAAACGCAAAACCTATACGAAACGAAGATCAGAGCACAAGATGGTAACAACAATAACAGTAATCTTATCGACATAAAAATAATCATAGTAATATATATTTTTTTTTTTTTTTACCTCTTATCAACGGCGTGTAATGCGTTTTGGTATTAACGATACCGCGACGAAGGTATATTGTTATTGTTGAAACGCGCGACGACGTTCAGCGGCGTGACAACATTGCAACGTTGCCGGGCAGCTCAAACGTGTAGAAGCGGCGGCAACGTGGCGCTCGCACTTTCCACCGCGCGAAAAGCTATACGCGTAGCGAGACGCACGCACGCGACGAACGAACACGAGTGCGCACGAACACACGCGCGCGGTAGACGCGAACGAACGAACGCACACGCACGCACACTCCGATAGCGGTCGTCGTACCCGGGCGCATGCGTACCGACGGTAATACGCGGCGGCGGCGGCGGCGGCGG
>NW_020272911.1:185084-237898 GCF_003268045.1 Sipha flava
GCTACCCGTGTAGTCACCACCGTCCGCCGCTCGTATCCCGCCCCGGCTCATCTGCACCTCGCCACGTCCTCGACGGTGTATAGTAGTCATCCCCTCGCGTGCTCTCGCTCGCCGTACACGGGGATGCGCGACGGGGTTGGATTTAATGGCGTGGAAGGAGGAAAATGAACGCGCGATATCGAATCTTTTTCATAGCTCTATCGGTCCCTTTTTCCCTTCTTTTTTTTCATCACGTTCTCCGCGAATACACATCGCACGGATACCGCGGTTCGATTTCGCAAAAACATAAACCACACAATCATAATTCAACATAACTGTATATATTTTCATACGCCGTGAGCGCTCTTTACAGCTCAATATCCTATCGCCGTGTATTTTTTTTGAAATCTATTTTCCACGTGTATACATAATTTATTTACGCGGGTGAGCTACGAGCAATTCTCAAAATGGCATTCTACAGACGAATTCATCTCCTACCGAACGTGACGATCATAAATAAACGTTTTATAGAAATCCGTCCAGGATTTAATCACGCGTTACATACAGTTTTGAGCAGTGGTCATTACTCGTTTGTCATTATTCATCATTGTACAAAATTACTGATGTGTTATACGTATTGTATATGAGATTCGGTTATTTATACTAAATACTTAGCCTAAATACTTAGGTTTTAATTGTACACGCATAGCTATGTAGATGTAGATCATATTTTCATTTGTGTTTATTGTGCAATTAATTTACTTTATCGGACATTGTCAAATCACGCTATTCTTGTCGGTTTCATAAAGAATAAATTATGATAAGTTTCCAATAGTTATTTATTGAAAACGCAATACAATCAAAATAAAATATTTATAAGATTTTAAGATTAAAAATATTACATCACACCATATAGGTAATACCCAAATAGAATATAGAATACAACTTCAGAATGAAAATTACGAGAAATGGTAATCTTTTGTAGGTTCTCAAAAGGACTATCATAATATAGTTATGCTAAATATGTGTACATCAAAATCTATATATTTTCCCAGTTTTTTTTTTTTTTATATATCCATTCAAACAGTTTTAAGAAAATTGAAATTATAAAATATCAGAACATAGAATTCAATATAGAATATATATGTACCCGCATGATACATAATAAAAAGGACATTATACTATAGCTTCATTATAGTTTATTATCAATGAACGATCATTAATGAATCGTTAATCACAATATTTTTAACTGATTTACCATCCGCCTAAAATGTAAAAATATACCACAAGAACCACAAACTTATTGATTGTCATTGTGTTAAATGCGTAAATTCATATATAATACTGTAATATAAAATACTGTATACAATACATTTATAAATCAAACATCGACCGTTAAGTTATTTTCAGTATAAATTATTCAAATATATTTTGTGTATAAAAATATAAAATTTTATTTGATATGGAACTTCAAAATCTTATGTAATAATTATGGAAATGTCGGGCAAGATATAATTTTCTACACTATTTACATGATTAAAATCTATGTAATATGCTCATAAACTATATTGGTGCCGCAAGTTAATTTTTATCATTCCGACTTGTTATTACAATTTTAAACATAAAATAGGTTTATATCTATGTCTACAATCAATTACCTGCATGCAATAATATCATAACTCAACACATTTTATCAAACATTTATGGTAGAAGTCTTGGTACTGTTATCTCATACCTACTTTATCTATATGTAGCATACGACCTTATAATTGGGTTTAATTTACCTATATAGATACTATATAACACAAGCGTAAACATAAAAACAAAAGGTGACGAAGAAAAACTCGGGATTTTTGAAAAGAAAACCATGAAGAGAATTATATGAGACCGGTGTATAATGTGGATTTGGAAAAGAAGAAAAATTAATGAATCACATGAACTATATAATAAACCCAATAATTGCCAATACCTTAATAGCAAAAAATTGGAATGGGCGTACATATGGCATGTAGTATGAAGTTTCAAAAAGAAAATTCTTATTAAAAAACCTAGTGGAATAAGTTCCTTGGGGAGACCACGCCAGCGGTGAATGGACACGGTGATCAAATACATAACAAGTATAGGCCCTACGTGTATAGAATTTGTTTGGGTTCAGATAGGAATCAGTGTTGAGGAATTGTAGAAGCGGTACAAGGCCTAAATGGTCTATGATGATCCTGGGAAAAAGAAGAAGAATATTGCTACTATCAATTTTTATTGATAAAATTAATGACCAACAACGATAATGTAAGTATTGACTTCTGTCAAACTGATGGCAGGTTTAAGATGGAACGAATTTATATACACGTTTTTATAACGAAACGGAATTTATGTCACACAAACTGCAAGACTTAATCTCAAATGTCAATTTCGAAAACATTTCCAGGTTTTTATTACGAGAAGACTCGTTACTTTTAGACGAAGCTGTAACTTTTCACATTTGTGATATGTAGAATTATGTTGGTAATATAAAACATCTTTATACATGTATAAAGACGTTAGGCGTGTACAGAAGGAAGAGTTTTGGGAGTTCAAACTCCTCCTGAAATACAGGAAAATTATTAAACATGTGTTTATATCATAAAAGTGATACTTATAAAGATCATATAATTATGAAAATGTACAACCTATAACCCCTCCAAAAAATTATTTTGTGTACACGCCTGAAAGACGTTATCTATTTCAAAGATTGTAGGCAGTTCGCGTTTTGCCCGGGCATTTCTGAGGTTTGCCCGATTTCGGCTTTTGCCCGTAACATATATATAATGACCCAAAAATCGGTTTAAGCTAATGATTCAACGATAACTGTGTAATAAACAATAGTTCATTTTCATTGTACATGTCTATAACTAATGCCCTTTACAGGATCGGTAGAGTTCAGTATACTGGCGTTTATTATACACACCAACACGGGTATATCTAGGCTTATAAAAATGAATTGCCCCGTATACGTAAAGGAATAACTTGAGAACGGTTTGATCGGTATAACTGATTTTATTATTTTTTTGTTGTATTCATAATTGTCCGACAAGGTTTGTATGAAAGTAAATACCGAATAAGTCGGACATTTGTTACAGTTAATATAATACACGACGTATTCGACGGTACACGCCCGACGGCTTCCGAAACTACTTAACCGATTTTGATGAAATTTGATACAGAGATATATTAACTCTTGGAAAAGGACATTCGTCGTGAAAAAAGGAAAGGGAAGCATCGGTACACCTGATAAGTCTCGAATGGGCAGTTGTTGTTTTGTTGTTGCTATAACAATCGAAAAACCGGAAAGGTACCTCATCGTCACACACCTCAGTAAGCACCTAGAAAATGGTAAACGTGTTTATTTTACTGAAAATAATTTCCAAGAGCGACTATCTTCTCTAAAAGCGGCACTCGCCCTTTTTTTTAATCTCAGCACAAAAGATTAATTCGAAAAAACCTTTCATCAAGTTAAGTCAAAATATTGAAATGCATTAAAATTAAGTACGCAGGGCTTAACGTTTTGTTCGTCCACGTCGGTGTAACATCATTATGAAATACATTGTCTCAATACGACTTCCGAGATTGCGTTCGTTATTAAATGTATCATTTATTTATTTTGAATATTGCATGTAATATTACGAGTAGTATTTACAAAACTCATAACGCTCAATGCCCATGTACAAATATTTTTACTCGTATCAATTTTTTGTAGTTTTTATACATTCCCAGATTTTTATACATTTTAAACCATCATTGTAAAAAAACTGAATCATAATATACATTCGGGGTTTGATCTAATGAATAATAAGTCTTTAAATGTTCTAAAGTTTACCAAAATCAATTGATAATATTTCTTAACTAGAAACGATAATCATGCAGCTTTTAACGGAATATATATAATGCATTTAATAAACGATTCAAAACTATGATTTAATATTCAAATCTATTTTAATTTTATGGATAAATTCTTGTTTTTACGATTTAACTTAAACGTTAAATAAATATCGGTGTCGTAAATTATATCTAATTTGTATTTTTATAAAATATTACATTTCTCGTTAAAACGTTTATATTAAGTACCTAGTGATAAGAAAATAATAAACCATTAATTAGTATCATCGTTATATTACATTGTTGTACCTTGTACTTTTAAGCGTACTTTTTAAATAGTTATTATAATGTGCAATAGGTTTATTTGAATATTCTTTACACACAATATTTAGTATATAATT
Source organism: Sipha flava (assembly GCF_003268045.1). Lineage (NCBI taxonomy): Eukaryota > Metazoa > Arthropoda > Insecta > Hemiptera > Aphididae > Sipha > Sipha flava. The sequence goes on from NW_020272911.1 coordinate 189,317, forward strand.
GTTATTTGGATTTTAACGATTAAAAATGCCTTTTAATAATTTTAATAAAAGCATATTTCGGAATTATTAAACATGAAGGTATGCTTATACATTTTCATCTTCATACAAATTTTATAAAATATAATTAACTAAAAAATAATTACTTATGCATTAAATAAATGTGAAAGTTTTATAATAGTACCTTTGTATTAAAGCTAAATAAATTAAATATGTTTAACTACGTAAAATATACTAATTAAAATAATGTAGGCAGTGTTTATTACATAAATATAACTAGTCATAATTATAGGCTAGTAAATACTGAATACAGTATACGATAATACGAATTAGTGGAAAACAAACCAAGACCAAATTTGTTTATCACTAATATGGATCTATTTAAATTATTCACCAATCATTATAAATAATAGTCGACAAATAATTTTTTTATTTATTTACAATTATTATAATATAACTGTATCGTTTATTTCAGAAAGCCCATAAACGCCATAAATACAGAATCAACAATGAACGCTGTGTTTAATTTTAACTGAAACCCCATAAGTTATTAATAATTAAACAGTTACTGTTATATTATACATTAATAATATTATATTATTCACGCAAAGAATAGTGTATTCATCTCGGAGTCAATCATAAATTAACATGCCTAATATAATTTCATGTTTTTAATTTAATACTCTTTATCATTATTACGTTTTTATTAAAACATTAATTATTAACCAATTATAATTCTAAATATGTGTAATTTTAAATATATAATGAAATAAAATTAATAGTGTTATAGGTGTAATAAATATAGGTATATATAATATAGATATAATTGGTTTTCCAGTGTTACAGGTGTTTTTATTATTTTGGCTGAATCAGAGTTACATGCAAAAAAAAAAAATGTCTGAACTGCATGCCATCTCTTAGAGCAGCGGTTCTTAACCATAGGGTCGCGACCCAATTTCGGGTCGCCAATAATTTTAAATGGGTTGGATAAAAATTTAAAACGTTAGTATAATATTTTTATTTTTAAGTCTTATAAATAATAAATGCAACCTCATGTACGTTGGTTATCACGGAGAAAAATTTCAACGAGATTTTTTGAATTAAGAACTGAAATAGAAGTATTTTTTATGAGAAAAAAAATTCACTGTTTTCCATCCATTTTCAAGATATAATTTGGTTGACAAAAGTTGCGTATCTATCAGATATTTTTTCGTTATTATATGAGTTAAATTTGAGTATGCAAAAGCCATAAACTAATATGTTTACATGTTGTAATAAAGATATTAACTAAAATCAAAACCAAATCAAGAAATAAGCTTGATGTCGAACCCACGATGCGTATTTCACTTACTAACTCTAAATTGATTCATTGGTAAAGCAACATCAAGACTAAGGAAGTCATAAAATTAAAAATTATTTAAAAAACAATACAATATTATTAAAAGAAATGTTTATTTTTAAATATAATGTAATTAATATCAAGACTTGTTATGAATACAAGTAATATGAGTAAAAAATGTTATTCAATTAAGAGTACCAAATAGTTATTTTTTATTCTGCCATTGAATATTATTTATAAAAAGGTCGCAGGAAAAATTTGGTAAATATCTTGGGTCGCCACTACACAAAGGTTAAGAACCGATGTCTTAGAGGGACCTGTCCGAATTGCATGCCACGTCTTAGAGGGGTATGTTGTGTACCCACAAGTTTATTTATCATGCACTTACGTAAACAACTTAAACTTTATTTTGATTTAAACTCTTTATGATATAGTTGTTACAACTGATTAGTTTCTAAATTTAAATATTTTTTTATATCCTAGTAAAAATTTATATAAATCCCTATTTGCATTTTATTTTATTATTATATTACTTTTATTATTTTTATTATTGTATATTGTCAAAAAAACGTCATCAAATTTTATAATATTATAATTTATTTGAAATGCCATGTAAAAATATGAAATACATTCACTTGATTACCCTACACTACAATCGTCTTATTTAATGATTAATATTCAAAGTATCATCGTCTCCAATTCGGTAAAATGTTTACTCGGATATAAAAGTATTTCAATCTAGAAACTAATCGGTTTCTATTCATCCGTTTTCTTTAAAATATTAGAAAAATCAAAAATAACGTTTTAGCTGTACACATAAGTACATAAATAAACTTGGGGGTACACGGCATGCAATTCGGATGAACCAATTATTTTATTTTTAACGCATCATAATTTTGACAAATGAAATTTATATTTATATACTATAATATACTATTTTGCCGAGTTGAGGGGAAATCTCACACGGATTTTTATTTATATCGTTAATGTAGCTTGCAGGGATGTGCGGTAAAGGAAATTAAAAATCAAGCTTGATGGTTTCGATTTCCATTAAATTATTTCAAAATCGGTAGGTACTTGTGCACAAATGCAATTTTACAAAACTGTAAATCGCAGATAAATATACGCACCGAATAGAAAATATATTTTTTCTTAACGTTTGATCGTTATTCATTGCGTTATATGCATACACAGTTTATCATGAACAACAATAACATTGTACAAACATAAGTAAACCGTCTGTTAAACGTATCGCATTAAATTTGATCTTATCTTATACGTATCAATTGCTTTGAGCGTATTGTTCAGAATTCCACGTACACCTCATCATATGTTTTATTTTTATATTGCTTACATTTTTGTACACATTCGTATGTAAATATGTATTTTAATAATTTATTACCATTTACACGTGTTTAATATGCGAGCCATAACTAGTTCAATGGACTGTTCGCAGAGGTGGGTTTTACAGGTTTGATTTGTATTTAGCGTACGATACTTATCAACCATGTCAAACACATAGTCTGACAACCAATCATAGTAGGTCATGAAGGTCTACCGAGGTGGGTGTCTCGTTTATTGTTCGGCCGTTTTTTTTTTTTCATACCGCGCTAGAGTCCGATGTAATAAAAAAATGTTTACGTTCTCTACGTGCCTGCATATTTATGCACCGATAAAAAAACAACAATGCATTCCGTTTCGGCCGAGTACGAGATTACGGTAGTACACAATGTATAATACGTATGTTACGAGATATTGTTTCGATTAGTGGCCGACTAAATTTAAACGCGGCTGTAAATCGTAATAATACGTACTTTATTTCACTAAAATCTATCGGATATCCAAGACGAACTCCTTTTTACGTGTACAAAAATATAACTTCAATGTACCGGATACTCGCACATTTACACGATTTGCAATAGTCAAGCGAGAACGAAACGTTTTAGTTTACTTTTTTTGACGGGTTCGTTTTGTGTACGTTGATTGTAATAATAACTTTTTTTGTTTTTGCAACGAATACATTTTACAATACAAATACAATGCACGTACAGGCATTAGTGACAACGTGATTATAACAAAAATGCGAAAAATTACATCGTGTTGTGGGAGGGTTCACACAATGGAACTACCTACTTAGGATTTTCAAGAGAAGCGAATTTATTGATCTTTAAAGGACGTATTCACTTCATTTTCGTTTTAACCTCAATCTTTGGTTATGTGAGATATGTTTCGAAGGAACTAAATTTGTCATAGAATTGTTGGTTGGAAATTATTAAGGTCTGCCCTATAGATTTGATTCGTAGGTCAGAACTTATAACTCACAAGCCTGAAGAAGATTTTATAATTGCTATGCGTTGAAATTGTTTATACCAGCTGAAGCAGCGTTTACCCATATCCGATGATCGTATAAAACCATAAAAGAGAAAATAGCTGCTTTTAAATTTATATTTTGTGTTTGAGATCTAATTTAGATTATTTAAAAATGATTGAAGTGTCGGAGTAAATTATGTGTTTAATTGTTTGTTTGTTTTTTATTTATTTATATTCTATGGTATTGTCTGGCAAAATAATTTTCATGAACATAAAGTGTAATGCAATCATTGCTAACAGCTGTTTTGGGGTTTTGAACAACAAACTTGATAGACTTAATGGTAAAAATAAAGACATAATATTAAGTTCTCAAGCTATATTACAGTTTATAATACACAATGCTACCAATATATTTTTTTGAACTGTGAACTGTTAAATTACAAGTACTGAAACAGGTCAGAATAGTTCACCAAAGTGAATAGTTCATTTGAACTATTCGTTCACGAACGTAACTTCTCTAGATCGTATACTCCATATGTTTCAATTAGCGTTCGCCGTTGAGTTTCGTTTTAGCTGTATTAATACTTGTATTTTATTATGCTGATCGTTAATAATTACAACATTAGTTTATAGCGTGTATCAATTCGTGCGAAAAATATGAATTCTTTTTCTTTACTAAATTGGGTAAATAAAGTCTAATGATGTATGGGATCTTTCTTCAAATAAAAAACCGTGCGTTTAAAGCGAACATACATAATCTAATAAAGAATCAAATGAAAATATGGAACCTCACGAAACTAGTGACTTGCCCGATTGATGGAATAAAGAACAATACAAGAATTGCTAGACTGTAAATGAGTGGCTATAGTAGTTGAAAATAAAGCATTAGGTTGTTTGATTTGTAAAAAATATTACAAATTTGGTATTATCTGTTGTTGACAAAACACTTCGCTTTTTCAAACCTTGGTAAAATTGTTCTATAATTTCTAATGGAAAGTCAAAATAAACCCAAATCTCTAGTTTGGGAAAAAAAATATTTGAATAAAAAAATCTGACGCTCATCTTAAAGCAATAGAATTACATAAACAATAAAAAGAAAAACAAATCGAAAATGCTATGAAATCAAAGTTTACTACTACTGAAAAATTGTTGATTTACCGAATGAAATAGATTTACAAGTTTTAAATAAATAGTATGAATACGGGAAATATTTTACACTCTGATAAAACGTGTGCGGATATAACACTCCGTATAGAATCAGAGACGAAAAAAATTATTTGCCGAAACATAATTTTAACTAACTACTCTTAGCAAATTAACAACATTAGTAGTTGTTATTCGTGCATTTATTGAAAAATTTCCTGGTGAAACTTAAACTTTTAATTTTGAATTAACTAAACTCCTTAATACCTCCGCTGAAACTATTACTAAATTATTACCTGATTGTTTGGGTGGATACAGATTTGATCAAATTTTTTTAAACGAATTTTTTATTGCTTTTGCATATGGCAGAGCTTCTGTTATGATCGGAAAAGATTCGGGAATAGTCACGCGACTTAAAACTCAATTTTCTAAATTAATTATTTGGCATTGTTTAAATCACCATTTGGAACTGGCTGTAGGTAAACTTGTTTCCGAAGTATGTGGTATAAACCATTTTAAAATATTTATGGATAAACTTTATACTTTATTCCATTAGACTCCTAAAAACTAAAACTAGTTAATAAAATGTTGCTAGTTCATTGGAAATATAAATTTTGAAAATCGGTAGAATTTTGTCAGTTCGATTGATAACATCAAGTGAACGGACAGTATATGCAGTTATAAATAATTGTTCTGCTCTTTGTGAACATTTCAACATGGCTTCAATAAACTCTACCAGAGACACTAAAGAAAGAAATAAATACTGTGGATTGTTTAGAATGATAATAAGCGTAAAATTTGTTAGTAATTTAAATACCATGTCTGGTACTTTAGACGAATTAGAAAATTTATCAAAATATTTACAAAAACTTAGTATTACACTAGTAGACGCTGATAAATCTATAAAAACAACAATCCGTGTATTAGATTCTATGGCAACTGATCCGGGTCCAAAATTAGCTGACGCATTATAAGAAATAAATAACAAAAAGTGATATAAAAATGTAACATTACACGATGGCAATGTTCCTAAAATAAATTCTGCACATTTTACAGAAGCCAGCCAATAATTTAAAAACTCGAACGATGACTTCCAGTTCATCAAATGTCAGAAATGAAAAACAACGCCAAAACAATGAAAAAAACGTTTAAAAACTGACTTAATAATATTGAAACATTTAATCCGAAAAATTGGCCACTATCAAATGACGACCAAATATAAAACATACAATTTGGTGACTGTCATATTCGTAATTTACGTCAACAATTTCAAGTTGATGAAAAAAGCACTATTCAAAGTCTTGAGATTTATAAAATGGAGTGGGGCAAAACGGAAATTCCATAAGATTTAAAACCCCTTTATAAATCAATTGCAATAATTCCAGTATTGACTAGCGAATGTGATCAAAATCATGTCATTACTAAAAATTTCAATAAATACGTATAATAACTGTTGGTGCTCTTTTATTAATGAATTGTGTTGGATTACCTCTAACAAAATTCGAACCAGAAAAATATGTTCAATCTTGGTTATTGAATGGTCGATATTCAGCCGATGATACCGCAAGTCGTAAAAAAACCAAAAGTGTGAGAAGACCAATGAATCACTGTGGAATCTATTGTAAAAAAAATTATATCGATGCTGTAATTTTTGAGTTATAAATGTATAAAAGTTTATAAGTAGTTCTTTAAACATTTTCTATTTTAATTCCAGATCATACATATATAAAGATAGAAATATGTTTAAATTTTTAAAAGGGCTTTTCAAAAGTGAGTTTTATAGAATAGTAGATACATCTTATGTAATAAAAACGTTAGTTGGTATTTCAGGAAGGGTAAATTATAATTTTGGTGAGGTAAAGCCCCTAATTCTAAAAAAAAATTCGTTCTGGTTCAGAAAAATTTTCCATTTCGAGTACTATTATACACCGAATACCACCGAAACACGTGTCTATTATTTTTATTCGAATTTAACTTATAATAATAAACCCCGCACTAGCTTCATTGCATTTTGATACGATATAATATATTGTATATATATACAATACATTAGGTACGGAATTTATTGAGGATGAATATTGTTTTTATCTATCGTATATAGTGACTATAGTGGGCTAGAATCATATCCCCTACGGATAAAATAAATATAAGGGTATATGTATACATATAGAGTGGCTATCGGTGCTCTGCAATGGTACGGAGAATAAATTATCGGGTATGTACGACGTTCCTTGCATCTATAACCGCGATTGGGGACCAACCCTCTTTGACGTACAAGTCGAATTGCAGCACCGCAACTGTAATGCGTAGCACACACAGTGTCGCAGTCACCCCAGTAGCGGAAATTGCCTCGAGGGATTCGGATCGTTACATAAGAAGAGGAACCCTTATGACGCAGTTTTATATGTATATACGTACGCTTGTTTAGTGTATAAAATATGAACAATTTGAGGGTAAACAGTGGCACAGGAAGACTCGCTAGCGCTTCTGGCAAACATTGAAAAAAACGTTTTTTAACCAATTAAAATTTGATGTTATGATATTTTTTTTTAGTCTACAACTTAATATTCATAAGATATTATTACAGTGTTAATTTTAAATGTTGAAAATTTGCTTTTCTCGCTTTACTACTGATAAATTTATCGTCAATTTCTTCACATGAATTTTTTTATTTAAATATTCTTGTGCTACTTTCATGATCATTAAATTCACACGTAATGCGTACAAACAGACAACGTTTACGTGTTTCAAAAAGTGTAATGAAAAAATTTCCATTTGATTGTTGGATAAAAATGCAATTCTTTGCAATTCGCAACCCTGGCACAGGTTACAGTTCGCTATACCCTTTCTACGCCGCTAAGGGCAAATTGCGAAAAACACCGCGCGTGAGACTCTTGTAAACGTTGTATATAATTATATATTATATTATTATAATTATATACGCCTACTGTACGCGTACGTACGGCTGTGTGTGTGTGTGTGTGTCTTATAATTCGAGTGCGGCCGTATTGTATAAGTGTGTGCGCGTCTGTATTAAAACCGACTGTATTTTTCACGTCGTTATTTATCGTCTACACTCGGAGTTCCGTCGGCGGCTCATACCTACTCGTACGTATATATATAGTTAGAGTTGTATATGTATAGAAAAAAAAAACACATCGTTATTATGTGTTATTAATGTGCTCGTACGGACGTGACCGCAAGCGTCGAACACGAAACAACAAAAAAAAAAACTATTTTTTTATTTTTTTTTCCGTCTTCTTTTATACTTAACCTTCGGACGTAACAAAACCGGTATAATGCGGTTAACTGGTTGGTGAGACGAGATTTTTTTTCCAAATCGTTCCACACGGAATAGATTGGTTCAAAACATGAATACATTTTATACTTTTGTTCGTCGTCGTTACGACGCGGAGAGAAAAAAAAAACCGTCCGATACCGAATTGTATTACGCAGTGGAACCGATGATAAATCGGTAAATCTCTAGCCGCACACCGGTCGTTTACATATGTAATACTTATCATACGTCGTACGTATTCCTCATTTTATTATTTTTATTACATACCCGTGTGTACGTAATATATATTTTTTTTTTTTTTTAGTATACGCTATCTTCATACGGGAACGATCACTTCTCTCCGTTCCGGGATGATTATTATAATTTTATTTTGACGTTATTTACATTTCGATCACATATATACCGTAGAAACTCGATTAACCGCCACTCTCGGGACCGGAACAATGACGGTTAACAGAATATATACTGTAGTACGAAACATAATTTTACAATAAACGTATATATTTTACAACGTGATTTGCTGCGGACGAAAATAATAAAATAATAAAAAATTATAAACACTTAAATCATATATAATATGTAATAACAAAAATACCGTACTAAAAAAATACTAAACAAATCAATCCGTCATCTTTTTCTGTTTTTTTTTTTTTTTTTTTTTTTGAGGCACGAGCTTTTTGAGCGGCCATGTTTCGTAACTTACGAAGAAGGCCTGCGTTGCATTTGCCTCCTCTTGTACCTCAAATCAATCAATGCATTTTGATAACATTGCTTCTGCTCCTGCGTGGCTAGTTAACTTTGAATCTTCGACGTCGTCATCAACTTCTTCGTCAACGGCAATGACATTAAAAATAATTTAATCGTCATCCAAAATTTCAAATCCTCCATTCTGTTCATCACTTTCTAATCAACCCTACATTACTTCTTTCGTTGATAATATTTCACTGCTCAGTCCATTACAAAGATGTACAATTTCTTCTACACTAACATTCTCAGTTTCTTCAGACTCGTACGGTATTATTTCAGACCATAGTTTATTCCACCGAATCTTCAGGTGTAGTACAGTCCGATCGGCCCATGTACTGGAAAATTTGAAAATAACATCGTTCATGTTGTAACTTTTCCAAAATTCTTATATTTATCTTATACTTCTATAGCATCATCAGATGACGGCACACTTTCGATTAAACTTTTTTTGTACCGACGCTTCATATTCTCAATTTTACTTATATATACGTTTTGAAGGGTAAACTAAAGGTATATTTTAATCGTCCATAAACAATTGACAATACAGCCAACATTTTACCGCTCTATGCGACCACATAATTCGCAGTGCCATAAATCCACCCCTGCGTACAGAATTAATTTTTTTAGAGATTTTCATACAAATATGTATACTATCTCCGTATATAAAAAGTGTTATTAGTCCAAGTTTAGCTCGCAAATTTACTTACTGTTATGCGAAAACTAGTGGCACCGAACGTCATTTTGAATGGTCGAGTCAATAGTCAATAGCCACCCAATTTAAAATTTACAATCCACCCCATTCAAGAACGTACTTTAAGGGGTTGGGAGTTCAACCCCTCACAAAAATGTTTAACCTATTTTTGCATTTATGATAGAATTAAGCTACTTAAATGTCTTAAATAGTAATTATTAAATGAGCAGTATTATAATTAATTGTTGATTGGATTAATTCACTTATTTCAATTAATTACTATTTACTTATTACACTTATTACACTTATTTCAATTAATTACACATATACTAATCCACCACGACACCACCCACTAAAAATATGATCTGGCCATAACCAAATTTGAACACCGAGTGCGACACCACTGGTTAAAACATTTTTTCATGTCCAAAAAATATACGATGTTTATTGTTATAGTTGATTTTGAATATAACGATCCCTGAAATTCCGATGTTATTGACATCATACACATCATGTACATGTTTATTATGAACGATTTCGAGTTCAAAATAAGAAAAGCAGTACATTTCAGTACACATTTAATCAGTCATTCCACATTTCGATCAAAATTATCGATTATTTGCCAATTTATCTGCCAATTTAAAATTCACTTATATGACATAATTGGACCCCTATGATTTTATACATAAGTTATAAGTTTTATTATGTCATTAATATAAATTTAGGTTCTGGTGAAATCATTACATTTATGAACTATCCGGGCCAATTCATATGTTATGTCGATCAGCCTCCATCTATAATTATTTTTCCATGCAGAACGTTTGACGCATTAATAGCTCCTTAAAATCCAAAGCAAATACATGCATTTATAATTTGCATTAGAACTTATTACACTCAATAGTATTTATTATTTTACTTATATTTCAAACAAAATCGTTCAACATTTTTTCTTTCAGCTATTCTATAATATACGCTAAATTTGAAAGTACGTAAATTATACATACAATTCTTCGGTTTCAATTAGATTTAAATTACGAAATAAATAAAGTATACTAAAAATGTTAATAAACGTAATTTTGAATTAAAATTAATGGATGTAGTTGGTTTAGTGATGAAAACATGAAAACTTTAATATCATGTCTAATCAAAATTCCATCAATTACTTTATACACCCTTAAAACTGATATTGTTTGATGAACAAAATATCCAATGGGGAAACTTTTTGTGTTAAGTCTTGGATATAATTTCACAACTTCAACACCCTTTAGAATGTCGTTCACGATCGTAAAATATACTTTTTTGTTAGTAGCTATCAGTGCCGTCGATTATCCGTCTGTAGCTCTCTAGCGCTTTTTAACATTTTGAATTAAATAAGGACTACAATATTTATTTTATTTTTTATTTTATTTTACAATATGTATGTAATTTAACCTAGTACAACTTTGGAACAAATTAATAACTATTGCTCTGTAATTTATGTTATCTCACAAAAATGCTATCTAGTATCTTTAAAATAATATGTTATAATAGCGTTGTAATAACCCGTCGTGCGTTATGCAATTACAATTCATTTTGTTTACCATTTACCGATACGTAGAATATTATTGATATTCAATTTGTACATATTGAACGGAATGGGAATGGCCCAACCCTATTTATAGATTACAAGTCTGAGTATCTATTTCTATTATAAATCAACAGGTATCACAATCAGTACAATCAGTATCTATAATCAATGGACTAAATAAAAATATAATTTATTTGTTCGAAATACCTTTGTTGAGTTGAAACAAATATTTTTTGTAAAATTATTAGTAATTATCAGGGTTGTGAATTTAATTCACTCAAAAAATGTTAAACATGCATTTCGGTTCAAAAACCAGGAAAAATACTTTAAAATATGCACTAATACCTATGCTGTAAAAATTCCAAAAAAATTTTCTTTAAAAATAACTTGATTAAAAAAATAGGTTTTAAATTTAATAGTTAAAAATTATTTATAAAAAAAATTCCTTATATATTTATAAAAATAAATAAAGAATAATTCTAGTTCTTTGCCCCTGAAAAAAAAAAGAAAAGAAACATTGACCATTTTAATATTATAATCTATAGACTATCCTATGGACTATAGGGATTTAAACTAACAAATTATTTATATTTATAATTGTAATTTCTCGTTAATAATAGTTCCAGTTCGGCCTTTTAAACTACTGAACTTGATTAAAATATTTTGAACAATTTGTATTGCTTCTAATAATAATAATATACCTAGTCCTTGAAGACGGTTTATAGGGAAGATATTGAAAGTTTGACTTGATGAAAATTAAAATACCTCTAATCTGTGAGGTTTAAAAATGTTTTTGATTCCTGACTACTCCTGATTGAAAGTGCTTTGTTTTCATCCAAACTATCGACGAATTGATGTTGATACGGATTACGAATTTGAAAGCAAAAATAATTTTAATAAAATATTCCTCAATAACGCGTCAGATCAAATTACAAAGTTTACTAAAATATAAAAAAAAAAACATAAAATCCATTATTAATTATTATTAATGCATGAAAATATGCGTTTATATGCAATATCTCTTTATATGCAAAAATACGTGTTATAATATTTTGCGTTTAATTCATAAATAAGACAAAACAAATTTTGGCTGAACCCATTTTCATATACAAACATAGACGTAAATAGGGAGGGGGGCTATTTTAATTCCTGTGTATTATTATTAGTTTAAGATTTTGCGTATAAAGCCGCTAATCGGCTAATCGAATAGATATTCACCACCAAATGTTTTCACATGTGTATCATATACTCGTTATATATATATATACATGCAAGAAACATTACTTACTTTTCTAACAATTGAATCCGATAAAAGTATAATATAATGTATTGCAAAATAATGAAAACGTATATCTATAGTAAAGCTCATGAATGAAAATACAAGATGTGCTTTGATACATAAAAAATGTTTATAGAATAAAAAATAAATCTAATAAGCCAAGTAAAATTAAATAAAAGTGAACTAAATTTGACTATGTGGAGTTATAGTTTTTAAATAAATAACGTTATCTATATAAAAAATTCTGAACATTTTGATCCCCAGAATCGGTACATTTCAAACGTACATAGTTTGTTACTCTCAAATTGTTATAATTTATTGAATAGATAGAATAAGTATAAGAGTGTAGTTGATAAGAGAAATGTTGTATAATACACTACAATTCGAGTCTGATGCTGGCGTTCGGTTTTCTCTCAAAATTTAGATTTCAGAAAAAAAGATAATTTTTAATGAAATCATTACTTTATGATATTAATTAGTTTATGAAGTAAGAACATATGCGGCTATCGCTTATCTCCATGTAATAAATAACTAATACTCGACTGCCGGATAAATGTTGAAATTTTACATAATTTATTATTTAATATCTAAGTATTGGGAATATTCGAGGTATTACCTCTGCGTTGAATTGGTCCAAACATTCAAATCAATATATTAATAATTCTTTATTATCGTAGAAATTGTAGCAATTAATGTTATATTTTTATTTATTTTGGCCAATAAATTGTCTTATCTTATCTTATTAAGTATTGACTTGTAAGCTTAATCGACAAAATGCAAAATTGCAAAATTTTATAATTCAGTTTTTAAGATAAAGCATAGAAGATAACATTTATAACTTCCAGTGAATATTTTATATTACATAAAACCTATTATACTTAATGATTTGTATGTTCGTCAGTCGCATAATTCATCCAATTTTATTCAGATAATTGTGAAAATAAAATACATGATACTATATAACGAGGAAATGCATGCAGACGTAGAATATGTTGGATATTGCTTCAATTGTTGTTAATAATTTTACCATCGACATGCTAAAATAATTGTAAACCGTTGATTATCCAAAAGAAAAATTATTAAATCATAGCCGATAACATAACATTTGGCAATCAGTTGAAATAAAACAAAAATCCCAGGCCATTATTTAATATTCGATATTTCATAGAGTATAAGTTCAGTTTTGTAATGGAATACTATGGAATTATTTGATGCATATTTCATACGTCCATATATACAAACGATACGGAAAACATACAACATTCAATTTCGATCGTATATTAATGGATATGGTCAAAATGTAACCATTTATTCTTGCATCAATTCGATTAGTATTTATCCAATTGGCGATAGCGAACACTAATGCATTTTCGCAAAAACTTTGAACACAACATTTCGTCTATAGCTGTGCACGACCGCGGACTATGAAAAAACAACTTTACCAAAAACTACAGAATTTAGTAAAATTGTATAACAAGTATTAATTTTATAAACTATATTGTAGTCATGATAAATATAGTTGAATTTGATTAAAAACCCAATACATAGATAAATATTTACACAAGTTTTATTCGATTGATCGAATGATGATAGTTGAACCCATAATGAAATCGTAGTGTTTTTAAGGTAGTTACGATTTTTTCCAGGTTACAAGCTGATTAAATTTCTTCAAGAAAATACTGTAGTGCTACAGTAACTATATTTTATTTATAGATAAAGTATATGTATAAAAAATTATAATCAAATAGACTTATTAACAAAACTAGTTTATCCGTGTACGACTCATTTGAAATTTTTATCAATACATCTAGCTTTTTTTATATATATATATATATGATATCACAAGTAACAATAAAAAAAAAACGATTAGAGGTTATCAATTGTCTTGTTATACATTCAATATTCTATTTGTATAGGTATTATTTACCTATTGTAATGTATTGTAATATCGTTGTACATATATGGTAAATTGTATTGGTACTTAAAATTAAACTGAAATTACATTATATACTTTTTGTTGCGGAAATCTCTTTCCATGGTCATTGTGGCGCGGCCGAGTGACAACATCGCCGTTTCCACTACATACAATTATGTATCTATGTATTGTATACATAACAAAAAGTTTAATGGTGTATTACAGAGGAGTATTTTCAAATTTTTTGTGGTGGGGGGGCTTAAAATTTTTCTAAAAATAAGTGATTTTACAATATAATAAAAAATGCATGTAAAGTATAAATCAATATATTATATTTTGATATATTATTCTACTATTATTATATGTAAATACAAATTAAGAGTTGTTCATAGTAAAAAAGGTAAACGTCTTTTTTGCCTGTTCATCAATATTTAAGTAGTTTTTATTTATTGATAACATCGTTATACAGTAACGTTTCTTCTCAAGGGGGTATAACCCGGGAACCCCCTCTCCCCGTAAATAGTAAATACGACATCGTTTATTTATATATATATATATATATATATATATATACACACACACATATGATTCTATTCATAACATATTATCAATTCTAATTAGATATTTATAATATATATCCTGAATTGAATAAATGGAACAATTTTGTGAAACGTAATTTGTTTACGAGTTCGTTTAGGAATACACGTTATGCGTACCGTAGCCGTTAACCAACGCTACAAGATGAAATTTGGATTCGGTCGGTGTAGCTCGCTAAGTCGGCGTTATTAGCGGACGGACGAACACCGAGAACGTGATTCATACGCGTGTACCATCGATCGGATTAACGTAGTTTTATGTTACTCGTGATATTACGTCGGTGCGCGACGCGTCGTCGTCTGCAGCCGACTGGCCGATGCGTTCGCGAGCGCTGCAGCGGCGCGATCCCGGTCGGCGGAGCGACGTACGTGGGGAGGGGGAGAGAAAAACGGATTACGAAAACTGCGTTTGCCGGTCCGTCCGCGCGGCGCGCCAGCTACTGTAATTAGGAACGCGCGCTCGGCCATTTTACGCGAGCAAACGGCGCGCACCCTCGCCCCGAAACCGACACCCGGTGCACCCCTTCGACGGCGCGGCCACCCGCTGCCAATCATCGACACTGCTGCTGCTGCTGCCGTTAACCCTCCTCCATTTTTTTTCTTTAGGGGTGAGGGATGAGGCGGAAAGGAATAGACGAGAAAAAAACCCATCCCCTCCACCGCGTCCATCGAGGGAGCGATGCGCTTCGTCCCGACACCGAGGCTCAGTGTTCCGCTGCGCGGCCTCCCGCACTGACGACGCGAACAATAGCGACAGTTCCACGCGCGCTGCCGCTACTTCCGCGAACATCTACCAGGGGGCATTAGTTGTATCGCACGCACCGACCGTGTAATTCGAACGGTGTGACGACGCGACGTTGGCAGATGTTTTTGCGCCGCAGTCTCCCTCCCCGACCGTTTGTTCATCCACACCCTCTGCAATCCCTTACCGTCTCTCTCACTCCCTCTGAACCTTTCTTTCTCTCACTTCCTCTCTCTACACGCAACCCTTCTTTTACCCTCTGTCGCCCTATCTCCCTCTTTCCCATACAGTGATCTTTTTTCTTTTTTCTCTCTCCGTCACACGCTCACTTATTATATTCTTTTTTTGTCGTTATTTCTCTTTTCTCCGCCACTCCAAACCCTCCAAAAGCAGCCGCTCATCGACACCTGGCTATTTACCGTACAGCCGCGTGTTGCTCTTCGTCGACCCTTTGTCGTTACACATATGTATTATACAACTATATATACATTTTTTCGGTTACACTGAAACGAACCGTACATTATATATATATATATATATATATATATATATATATGTATATATAAGTATGTATGTATGTATGTATGTGTGAGTAGTTATATATTTTTATAATATATGATTCGTACCTAAATAAATATAATGCATACATATGTTTAGAAAAGTGCAGTCAGTTACGAATTTTTAAATGGTCACGGTCAATGGCGTAGCTAGTAAGGAAAGGGCATCGGGGCAATAAATAAACTAGACCTCCTAATTATTATTATATTTTTATTTAAATTCAAAAATATACACGTAGAAAAATTATTTCGAATGCAATCACTTGTATAAGAAATACGTATTTGTGACTTTGAACATCGTTCATTGCGTACTGTGTAAATTATTATTCATTTTTAATACCGATTGTAACAGGAATTCCTAAGGATGAATTAAAAATTTATTATGAAATACATAAACATTTTCAAATTTTCAATTATTTTTAGTAGTTTCTGCATTTTCCAAGAACCCCACTGCCTTCTATGCTGAAAATGCCCAAATATCAGCTAAATCTGTTATTCGTCAATTGAAAATTTCACCTGAACAATTAATTTAATAAACGTGCATTTATTATTTATTTTTAATTCTTTTAAGGATGGAAATAAACATTAATAAATTAAAAGGATAGCTGTTGAATGATTTGTCATATTGGTCTTTTAAACTTGAAACCAATGTATCATTGCTTTCGAAAAAACGATTCTAAATGAAAGAGTTTGGATGGATCAATTTATAAGTTGGTTGATACAGTAAAACCATTTAATTTCCTTGGCTGAAGAAATAGGAAATTTCAATTTTTTTATAAAAAGCTCAAAAAAATATATTTTTAAAATTATAACATCAATCGTTAACTCTTATATAAGCATTCACTGAAAATATTTATCGCTGTAGAAATACAATACGCATAGATAATCTGACATTAATATACGTGTTATGTATATTATAGTGTTGTCTATAAATCGGTTGCTGTGTAGGTGTACACTATCCAATACACGATTTATTTTAAAGTCTTCCATTGTGTTCATTTATTTTCTATTCGATTGGGATACCCGGATCCTACCCCGTACGTAGTGTTTCTTTGTATTCTACGAAATCCATCGGATAAAACGTTTTATTTGTGTATAGGTATTTCGGCACCACAGGGCGCACAGTCATATTGTATTTTATTACACCCTTGATATTTTATTTCGTTTATTGTCTTCGTTCATTGATTTATCATTAAAATTAATATATTCGGTTATAGTATTACAAAGGTTTTAGCTAAGTATTGCCGGTAAAGGGAAATCAAATAAATATGTTAATTATTACTTCTATAGTATTAATTCTATTCTATTATAGGCCGATCCCGCACTACTCGACAAGTACTTGCAATCACAGCTATACACGAATAATTCACGATTAAATCAATCGTTGACACACGCGAGCTATGTATTAGTTGTTGTATTATGTAATGCATTATTAGTAATGTATTAGGTATTAAACACTTACGTAACGTAATCATGCACTCGCGATGGCACTTGTAGATGATTGTCCAGAAGGCGGACGATTGTTCCGAGTCAAAGCGAGTTGAACTGTGTACTCGTACGTAATCGGGGTAATTCCCTCGCTGCTCGGGAATAATCGAAAATGATCGGAAATAATCAGATAATTGATCGATGGATGTGGGACACGTGATAGCTAAACTTTGTGAATACTTGTGCTCGGCTCTACTCCCGATTTATGTAGGAGGTCATTTCAAAGACCGTGCAATTAATCGGAGCAGTCACTGGCCTCTACACTTGTGATTACTTGCGAGTGATGTGGAACCAGTTTTACATAGGTAAATTGTACATAATGTAAAGTCCTTAAATTTTGGTATTCCGTGAAAATTACCTCTGAAACGACGTCAATCTTTATTTATAATATGTTCCGATTTATTAACATAATTTTACCTCGAACAGTTATCATTATGCTAGATTTAACAGATTTAACAGCCGAACAATATACGAGCATATAATTATTAAAACCGGATTTTGGTAATACGTCGGACCCTCCGTCAATAGGTAATGCATAGCGAATGACTGAACTGTTATAATAATATGAGAAGGGGGGATAAAAATAGTGGGATTTATTATGAGAGACAGATCCACCATAGCCTTTTATTTTATGCTACTAATATGAATAATGTATTCTTGTTATGTATCCAATTTATCGCCACACAAATTATTTTTAAAATACCAATTCTAATATTTTAAGTGTTTACCTTTAAACTTCAACCAGTTCAAATATTTAATACTTTTAATATTACATCGCCATAGAAGCATAGCATACGAATAATTTACAAGCGTATACACTCACTATATTGTTAGGTACAAGAAAGTTTAAAGCTTTAAGCGGTTTGATTGTTCGCATATTCGAGTGTAGAATTGCAATTATAGTGGTCCATCTAGTTTTATACCATAATTATTCATGTGTTGCCATTAAATCACTCTAATTTTTTTTTTTTGTGGATCAAAACGATTTGTTTAAAATTTAGAAATATTATGAACTATGATCTATTGTGATCTATATAACATGTAAGTGTATAATTAATAAATAGTAATACTGTAGTAGTTGTATAAATAATCCATTATATCGAATAATCGAATGTATCGATAATCGAAAGACAATAACGTCATGTGTGTATATACCGTGTTATCGATAAGCCCGTTAGTACTGCTCTGCTTATACATTGCGATATTGTGCACAATAATCAATTTTTAGTGATCCGGTCGTTATTGTGGGGACATATTTATTATTATTTATGACTGTTTAAAACGTATAACCCGTTGGTTGAGTCGATTATTATTTTTATTACCATTATTGTTAATTTATGTATTTTTTCGAAAATATTTTATGCAGGTGTGTACTTTTTTGGTGTAAACAGATCAGGAGAATGATCGCACGTATAATATTTAAATTTGTGTTCGTAGTGACTTTAGTATAACTTTACTATAGTACGCCAAATGTTGAGAAATTTTAAGAACCTCTTATAGGCATTGTTAAATAGTAACTGCCTAATGGGAACATGATGTGGTGGTGATAGCATTGAAGAGATGACACAACATCATCGGTAAACTCGACTGGAATTTAAGCGGCAAAATCAACTACGATAACTGATCAAAGGATTGATAAGATAGAATGTATAAAATACGTAAGGTCGTAATAATAATAAGTAATGTGTCGTCGATCGGATGGGAGCGTCCTTCGTGGTCATAAAATTAGACGAAGTCGATCGGCTAAATATTTCGTGTGGCTGTGTTAGATTCATGATTAAGTAAGTACATTCATGTTGATTAACGTTGTTGCCAAACGATGTTCAATACGAGTAAATAACATTTTTCATAAATAATCAATTAATACTGAACAACCTCACATCATGATTGTCCAGTTTAGAGAGCTAATTAAAAGTCGAAGATAGAATACGAGTATGATAAGAACGTCACGAGTCACATATTTTATGAAATTGAGATATTAATAAAAACGTATACTAGTCTTATTTTTCTATGCGTTGAGTGTACAAACAATGATTATTATTATTTATTTATCTGATAAAAAAAGTATAACTAAAGATTTTTTTACACTCAGCGCATAGAAACCCATGACTAGAGTACTTATACGTTTTTACTAAAATCTCAATTTCAAAATCATCGATTTATTTAGTGTTGTACATATTTTGAGAAGACACTTATGAAGGCGGCAATGCTTTGGTTATACAAAAAAAAAAAAAAATCAAAATATTGTACAAAACTTCTATCTCAGTAAATACATAATTTTCCTCAATTTGGTGACTTCGAGGCTTGATATACAACAAATGGTCCCAAAACATTCCATACCTTGGACCTTGCCAACGTTCCACTGTATATACACTAATAGTGAATTTACCGGACAATGGCTATGGTTTATTATGACTAAAAAAATATTGATAGGTGGTATATGATCGCTACCGGAGTTTTGCTTACAAACAGAACTTACAAATAATGGACGTGAACTAAACACTAAAATTATTCAACACTTAAATTTACATTGTGAGCGACTTGTTGTGAACTCCTAAATCTATGCCAAATCTACCATTTCATAAATTACATAATTTATTAATTTATGACTGTATATTATTATCTATTTAGTGAAAATGAAATCGACACTTAAATAAGACTACTAGCCGGTAATGTACATTGGCTCTATGGTCCATCACGCCAGCGTAAATAACGAGCATAAGTATGGCCGGCTGAGTTGAAAAACGTCGACATATTCTCGTGAAGCAGATATAGGTGATGATACACAGTTACACGATGAACTGTGTGTACAAAATATAAGGTTCCGAAAATATATCTATTGCTGTGGATCGACGAATAAATCGACTCTCTTCATGAGATCACTACTATTACTTGGTAAGATCGGACTTGATCAATGGACATTATAAAGGGACCAATTAATGAGCCTGAAACACGTATTGAAAAAATATTTTTATTTACAAACTCAACGGTAACTACTAAATATGTAGGTACGTTCAACGATACCGAACGCAACAATTGTCCCGCCATTTTTTTTATTGCGGTGAGATTTCTATAATGCGTTGTGAAAACAACTATATTCCGTGCAGCCTTAACAAATGTAAAAATGTACCTTACCACGTGAACAATGTTATTTTGTAGTGCATTATTAATATGATTTATCAGTGTAAAGGACTTGCTAAAATTATTAAAACTATAAATTATCAAAGTGATTGCACTCTGCAAGTCCTCAACCATTAATGTATCAATATATCGATTTATTATTATCAGTGATTTTCCATGGGGTGTTCTTGATTTGTAATGTATTCTTCTTTTAAAACATGCTTGTTCAGCGATTCGATCTCGTTAAGAACTTGGCATGCAAAAACAGCTTGCAGAAGCTATGTTTTACAATGTTTTTGCTCACGGAAATACGAAAAAACATACATAAGAATTAGTCCAAACAAGTCAGTGGTCAGGGTTACAGAGTCGCCGATATCGGACACAGCGTACGGGAACACATCGGATCATCTGGAATTATTCCATTACGTCGTTCAAAGAAACTTTGACTTTCCGATGTTACTCGATATCCCGAAAGCAATGGTAATGGAAGGTGGTATACGTTCCAAGGGATCGAGACCGTCGATTCAATGCTTAATGATTTGTGGAGAACACGAGTTAGGACCACCGATACATTAATCACGCGTTCACAACGGCTTAAAATCTACGCGTAGAGGTCGACCTAAACGATAATTACGAGTTTCGCAATGTGTTGCAAACGGTTTATTTCTTTCTACGTACGTATGTAAGGGATTATTAAATTTGTTGTTTAAAAACTTTGTACCCTTCGATAATAATAATAATAATAATAATAGTTATTAAATATTAGTAATAGTATTTATTAAAATCCGAGCGTCGAGGGCGTTTTACGTCGTCGGCAGGGGTCGGCACCGGCGCTCGGGACACCTCGGGCCGAAACGGTGCGCCGCCGTCGGTTCCCTTCGTGTGCGTGCAACCGTGCGGCGGCAACGAGACAGCCGACAACCACGGTAGCCTCCGTCAACCGTGCGACGTTGCCAGTTGTGGCGCAACGGTTCCGCCCGATGGACCGTGCACGGTCGTGCCGTCCTGACCTCGTTGCTGGCGCCGCACGTACGCCATTTTGTCGCTGCCGCCGCGTCGTCGTGCGCCGTTCGATCGCACACACGCGTCTACCGCCCGTGCGCTATAATATACCATCGTCATTATTTTTATTCCGATTGTTATTTATACAACAAGACGCGTGGGGTGGGTGGGGGGACGGAGAACGGCTTTTATGCACTTTTTTTTATTGCACGCACGTCGTCCTCGAACGATTGTCGGTGTTCACGTAATATTATTGCGAGTTCCAAACAACTTTTTACGATTTATTCCCGTTTAAATTTAACACGCGTAGACCTGCCCTTACGAACTCGTTCGTAAAATCGTGTTTACTCTTGTTTCGTATACGAAGTTTGAGCCGTGGAAAGGCGTGAGCTCGCGCGGGTATACCTATGTTTGCCCCCCCTCCCGATGCCATTGTGTAGATCAGGGATGGGAAACTCAAAGTTACTAGAGGGCCAAATTTTATAACATTAAAATCCAGCAGGCCAAAGCAAAGGAAGAAAAAAGTCATTCAGAATATATGTTTTAATTAACATTCATGTACACCGAAATAATAAATTCAACGCACACGACACGAATGATACGAAGAAACTGATATAGTTAAATAGTTCGGTACAAACAGATATGGTTGAAAGTTATACGTATACGTGAATATGACATTTAGACATTAAACAATGTTTAAATACCGGATAACAATTATTATATCGATAAGATGGAGTAGATATAGACCAGCCGTTCTTAACCTTTAGTAGATCACGGACCCTCGATGAAAGATTTTTAGAATTTGCGGACCCCCTTACCAATTTTTATTTTAAATATATTTTTTTTATAAAACATCTCATGTTATTACAACCAAAATTATAATGATTTATATATATTAATAAATTATATTAGTAGACATAACAAAAAAAACATAATTATAATTATTTTTATTACATTTAATTTTTCAGTTAATTTAAATTTAATTATTTTAGCTCATTTTTTAATTTTTTTAATATTCTAAAAATTTAATTTTTATTAACTTAATGTGATGGTTGGTGTTATACTAAAGATTCAAATTCGACCCCCGAAATGAGTATCGCGGACCCCTAGAAGGCTAAGGATCACAGATTAAGAACCGCTGGTATAGACGATGAACTTTAAAATTGTATGGTGTAATTTGAATATATAGGTAGGTATAATATACATGGGTCAGATAAATAATGCTCTCGAGCCGCCAGTTACCCACCCCTGCCTATCCCACGAAAGTTGTACGGAAAATGATAAATCAGTGGTCAGAAGTACTTTAGTAAAACCGTGTTATAAGTGATGTTGAAGATGTGCGCTCGCGCACATGTCTCCATATGTTCAGTTGTATCATAGGGGTGTTTTCGAGTTGTGCACGGGTTAGTGATGGGAATGAAATCAGGATTCTTCGAAAATCTGCCAAATCTGAATTTTCGGATTTAAGAACCCGAGATTTGAGTTTATTATTGTAAATTTCTGTGTTCTAATCATGTAACTTTCATTACACCGCTTTTTAGTCGTTATTTTAATTCTCGGGCAAGATGATGGTGGTCTAAATAAGATATCTTTATAATCGGTGAACACTTCAAGTCCTACGTACCATTATTTTTCGAGATAGGTACAACTTTAATAACTAAAATGTATTTTATGATATCCGACATATATTTAATATTACACAAAAACTTGTATATGATATTTTGAATTAGGTTAGGTCAAAATATCATTAATTTTGAGAATTTTTAATTATTTTGTATTCACTATAAATAATTCTTGAAAGAATACTAATTCAATGCTTTCAAATACAAAATCCGGATTTTCGAATCCGAAATCCGGGTTTACAGTTAAATCCGGGTTTCGGACTTCGAACTTCAAAAATCCGGATTTTAAAACTTCAGCGAAGCCGGATTTTTCCCATCACTTGCACGGGCAAGGTAAGCGAAATTTAACTTTTATCGTATGTTCCGTTAACGCTGGTTTAAATTTATGATTCCAACAAAACGCGGCGTTTGAATTATTGTAGGCATTAGGACCATTTGTACTTCTTTGCGTATCATAATTATAACCTTAATGTAATAACATTTTTTTTCAAAATTTGAAGATCGTATTTTCTTCCCCTTTTGGTTACCCTTTATCGCATTTGTATATTTGTCTTACGAACGACCTGCTAAAGAGGTATCTTTAGGCATGCCTATCAGTTGTGTTCTAATGTTGGAAACCGTCGCATAAAGGTTATATTCAGATACACTATCTATCATAACTGTGGATTAATGAATTGAGCAAACATGTAAGCCAACAAATAATACGTTTAAGTGTGTACGCAGCTTAACAAACATCTGGGGAAACATTGTTTTGTCGAACATTGGGCCGATGTTTATTGAAAAGTTTTTCGAAATAATAAACATTTTATTTGTTTCCCTATAAGTTTGCTCAATTCATTAATCTACATTTAAGATTACGACCGCTGGTATGAGCAAGTAATGAGCAAATCGTATGTGTTCATAATTTTTCATAACCACTACAAAAATAAAAATCATAGAAGAGACAATGGTGAGTAAGACAACTACTACAACGCCGAGAAACTTAAGTGTTGAACGTTTAATTTTGTATTTACACGCAAGTGATTTATTCAATCATTTTACAAGAATGTCAGACGCCGATTTCGAATTTTTAACAAATTTAATCGGACCCGAAGTTTCAAAATAAAATAAAAACTTTTGCAACAGTATTTTAACATCTGTGCGTCTAGATAATACTTTTATTGATTTATATAATTTTTAAATAATTTTTCACATACTGAAGTTAATTAATTAATATATAAAACTGATATTAATTCGATTATGTTTAAAATGAAAAATGTAGAAGGTTTGCGCTTGTTTTCAAAATGTTCAGGTTTTAAAAGCATATTAATATATAATGGCATTCATGATTACCAAACTAGTTATAATCGTGCGTATTTAGGTACAGGCTTTCTATACTTATTTCACATTGTTCACTTGACAAGTGAGAGTTATTAATTTAATTTATAAATATTCATTAGGGTTTTTTTAAATATTAATTCAAGATAATACTAGTGGCGGTTTTTACCGAACATCAAGAAACGAGCGATTTAAATTATCACCACCAAGAGTATACTTGAATTTTATAAATAATACATAATAAATAAACAGTTATTTGTGTGAAATAATTTTGTCTCTCAAAATATGTTTGCCATTATGTTTGAAGTATAAGCGAACAATTTCGTTTGAGAACACGTTTATACCGACAAACATTCAGACAAACGTATTTGTTGGAAATTTTGGTTGTTTGACTAACGTTTGTATAGTGTTTAAATAGTAATATAATATACGATGTCTAATCAAAAAGTATCGAGACTGTTAAAAAAAAAATATATTTATTAGATAAAGTAATTTACATTCAATCTCTTTCAAAGTATGCTCTTTCTGAGTCCATACATGTTCTCTAACGTTCCTGCCATTTTTGAAAACACCTGTGGAAGTCATTTCTAGAAACTCTTCGTAGCTCTTCCGTCGTATTTTGTTTTATTTCATCTACATCTTGAAAATGTTTACCTTTAAGCGCCATTTTTATTTTTGGGAATAAAAAAAAAATCACATGGAGCTAAGTCTGGTGAATAGGGGGGTTGAGAAACAACTGGGATACCATGTTTGATAAAAAATTGCTGCACAACACGGGCTGAATGGGGCTGATGTGTTATCGTGATGCAATTTACAACTACCAGACTCTTTAAACTCGGGTCTTTTTCTTCGTACAGTGTCTCGTAAACGGCGAAGAACATCAATGTAGTACTTCTTTGTTATGGTCTGTCCTTTTGGAGCATACTCATGATGAACAACACCTTGGTAGTCAAAAAAAAACGGTCAACATGACCTTCACTTGACTCCGAACTTGATGAGCTTTTTTGGGTCGTGGTGAATCAGGTGTCTTCCACTGCGAAGATTGTACCTTTGTTTCTGGATCGTAGCCATATACCCAAGTTTCGTATGATTGATTTTAAAAAAAAATCATCAGATTCGGAACACTAGCAAATCAGTGGCGATCTTTTTTCGATTTTCTTTTTGCTCATCTGAAAGCAGTTTTGGAACAAATTTGGCTGCAACTCTTCTCATGTCTAAATCAGTCGTCAATATGGTTTGAACTGATCCAAATGAAATTTGAAACTCCTTACTAAGTTCCATAATTGTCAAACGACGGTTACTTCGTATTGCTGTTCATATTTTTTGGATCATTTCCTCATTGCAGCTTATTGATGGGCGTCCATCTCGTTCATCACTTTCAACAGTTGTTCTACCCTCTTTAAATCGTTTAAACCATTCAAAAACGCGAGCACGGGGCATGGTTTCATCTCCATAAGCTAAAAATAACATTTGGTAGGTTTCAGTAGCCGTTTTTCCCAGTTTATGGCAAAATTTAATGCACACTCGTTCTGTATTTTCGCTCATTATGAAATCCGACGGGACGTAAAAACACACTTGACTTAATCGCACCTAGAAGCCGACTGAGACAATTTTAATCTAATCTATGTCTAATATATTTTCCCAACATATAAAGTTAGATTAATATAGCACGTGCAAGTTCATATTCAAACCGGTTTACGATTAATCGTATCAGTCTCGATACTTTTTGGTTAGACCTCGTATAGTAGTATATAATATAGATAGTTATTCGTTTGTTATGTTTCCCGTTTTTCTTTTTTAACCATCATTTTTTCATTATCACGATTAACTTTATGCTTTGTATTACTTTTATTATTTATGTAACATTAATGGTTGATGCATGGGTTCTTGTAAGGTATTATATTTTTATATTTTTGACCACATAATGCGTTTTGATAAATTTAAAACTCGTATTATTTTACTTATATAACGCTGCAGAATACATTAAAATTAGTAAACTCTATTGGTTGTACTTGCTGATCTAAATTAAATATACTTATTCAGAATGTTTTCCGAAAAGATTGAGGAAATTAGTGTATGTGTACTCTCTTACTCTTTGGAGTGGCGAAATGAAGAATCATTTGAAATTTTTTTCCCTTAATAATACCTGGGTTTTATCTAATTCTCTTTAGAAAATTATTTCGAATCTAAAAATTAATACTAGTAAGAGATTTCTTGCGAATTTCTCATGTGAATCGACATGTGACGTGGATTTTGGGCTTGTCTCGCGTTTTTCACGCTTAAGTCACCAGGTACAAAAGTTGTGGTGTGACATATCAATTTGTATGAGAACTCTGCAAAATAAACAAAGGTAATATTTATTTTTTGTAATTTCACATAGGTATCTGATTAATTAATACGGTTTTCATTGAACTTCAAATACATTTTGTTTAATTATGATATTAATTTACAATAAAACTGTATTTATTAATCTGATATGGGAGATAACAGTATATAAATGCCAAATTTGTATATCTTGCAGATATATATTACTTATATAAATACTCATTACTTGTCATATAGGCATATCCACATATGTAAATAAATAAATAAATAGGACCAAAATGAAGTAA
Source organism: Sipha flava (assembly GCF_003268045.1). Taxonomy (NCBI): domain Eukaryota; kingdom Metazoa; phylum Arthropoda; class Insecta; order Hemiptera; family Aphididae; genus Sipha; species Sipha flava. The sequence continues at coordinate 216,659 of NW_020272911.1, forward strand.
ATAAAACATTATTAATGGATAATTTTACAATGTATAGTTAAAAAAAACATTTTAAAATATAACAACTTATATATAAATACATAAAAACCAATATTAAATTAAGAAAAATATGTAGAAATTTAAATTTTTTAAAAATTACATGATATCAGACCATAATCAGTCATTGTGCTATATAAACACAAGGTCCATTAAAATATCAACAAATTAAATACATTTAATATCATTACAGTATTTAATCTTATAAGACTGTAGATGTTTATTAAAATGTTTATTAAATCCTAATGTACTCATATGTTGACCGATTAAAAATGGTAGGTCACATTGTTGTTAAAAAAATATTATTTTATTGTAACGAATATAGGCATATCTTTAACGTAAATTATAATTATCATTCTCAGATTGGTTGTGAAACGAGTGCTTTAAATATTTTATTTTGAATTTGTTTTGTTCTATTTTTAAGCAAATCTAATACTTTTTCTATGTTCGATGTATCTAACTCTAGTATAATGGTATACTTAGAATGTGTCAGCGCCATGTTGCTTTGTGCGAACTTATCGAAAATCATACGTTTCATACACGTGATCGTGAAACGAATAACCAACAACTGGACCAAATAAAAGCCGAACTAATTTATATGATTAAATTTAAGATATTTACATATAAATTATTGAATAATATTTTCTAAAATTTTCAATACATATAAGTTTTTTTAAAACGTAATGGTGCATGAGTAAAATAAATAAAGTTGAATTGTAGAATGAAGTATGTTATGAACACTGTATGCACTTAAGCGGCATCCATATTAAACAAATATTTTACAAGCGTTTGATCAAACTTTCGTCAAACATCCAAAATATTCAACAAAAAGTTTGTCAAAAGTTTGTTCGGCTAAACATGTTCACAGACAATTTTTTTTATCGATTTCCCAAATAAAATTGTTCGCTCATTATTTGAACATAATGGCATACATTTTTTGAGAAACAAAATTATTTCATACAAATAAATGTTTATTAACTATGTACTATTTTTTAATTTGAGGTATACACTTTGGAGTGTGGTTGATATTTTAAATCGCTCTTCTTCTTGAAGTTTGGTCATAACCACCACTGGTATTATCTTAAATTAATATTTACAAATTATATAAAAATAAGTAAAATAAACAGTAATTAACAGTTTAACAAATCATTTTTAAATAAAACACTCTCCAACATAAGACATCATATGATTATAATTGTTGACTAAAGAACTGAGCAAACATATAGGCAAACGAATAAAATGTTTATTTTGATAAAATGTTCTACAAACATAAGGTAAACATTTGACGAACGATGGGCAAACGTTCGACAAACTATGTTTCCCCAGATGTTTTTTAGATGTGGACACATGTATAAGCTGCAACTTTAAACACCAAACAATAAATGGCCATACAAGAAGGACTTCAAATTACGGATTACAGTAAATACCACAAGTATAACTCAAATACCTATTGTCATTTGAAATATTTTAATATTATAACAAAATCAATGATATCTTTTGTATAAATATACACGTTCCCAATCGTAGTTACGGGCTTTTGGTCCACCACAGTACCCCACACAAAATCTGATTGGCCGCAAGTAGTGGTATACGAAACGATTTTTTAAATTTTTAATATTTCATTCGACTACTGTTCTTACAACCATTCAGAAATTAATTGGAACCTATTGAAATAGTTAAAATATATTTAACCATATGCTGTGATTCAAAACAATATTTATTGTAAAATGCATATAATTTAGACCAACAAAATACTCATGGTACTGTTAACTAAACATTTTGTTAAATGTTACTCTCCATATAATTTAGCCAACCTGACAAATACAGTCATTTACTATAACCAAATTAATTAGATATTTTATAATAAAAATGTTCTATGACTAATCTAATATAATTAATGCTATACTTGTGCTGCATTTAATATTTATTGTATCATATATAGTCGTAGATTAGACTAAGCCTAAATTTATTTTAAGCGTAAGGGTTGGCCGTTGAGTATTTGCATATCTCCTATTCGATATTCGACCCTAATCCCCTTGACTCCAGGGGAAGCCTGTAGCCATGAATTAGCCTAAAGGGTACTACCACCCAATTGGTCGAAAGACAGTGGTATCATGAAATACCCTATGACATTACCTCTGAATAAATCTCATTTTTAGTTAAAATCGAACGTTTTATTCATAGGCGCAACTAGGGGGGTGCTTGGGGGTGCTTCAGCACCCCCAGACTTTAATTTAGCACCCCCAGTTCAAAAACACCATAAATTGTAAAATTGCGTGAAAAAAATAATTTTGTTCATTTTACGCAAGTTATTTTTATTTGTCGTTTTTAGCAGAAACACAAATTGTTTGTGATGATTATAGTTATACGTTATATCAAATATTACGTGATATAATATATTAATATCGACAATATCGTAGCAGTCATAGATAATAAATTAGCAGCACGATTAAATATGTATATCTAAAATCGTGGTTAGCAGTAATCAATTGATATAATTTAAAAATATGAGGGTTAGATAACAGATAAGTGATAAATGGATAAAACCAGTAGTTTATTTATAGAATACTGTCACTGTAGTTTATTCGATAAATCGCCAAATGTCATTGTTCGGCTGTTCCACGAATTAGCTATTTGTTTATCAAAAATCATATTATAATGTATACTCAATACTGTATACCGTATACGTTCTACTCATTGACCATTGTCATTTTCTAAACCCATTACTGTACGGTTGACGGTTGTAATAAAATATATTTTGTTTTCTCATGTGAAGTGTTTTAACTGTAACCTATAATATAAATTTCAAAATGTATAGTATTTTTAATAGATTTAATAAAAAAAAACAAAAAAAATAATCACTCTATAGAAGATGAAAATATTGACGACCCTGGAACCACTCGTCAAAGTTCATCATGTGAATTAAAAGGAAATATTACAGTGGCACTTCCAGGTACCTATATAATATTAAAATAATTGAACTGCTCATCGCAATAGTAGCCTATTCCATCAATACATTAGAGGGAGTAAATTAGCTTAAAAGGTTTTATATTTAAACTTAATTTTTTTTTTTTTTTTTGGTTTTTGTACGTAGTATTGTATTGAAGTTCAATCCTTCTGCGTTTTTTGGAATTAAAAGACTTAATTCTTCGTAGTTTATGTTAAATTTATAACTTTTACTTTTATACTTTTTGCACTTTTTTTATTCAAAACAATTTATTTCAAAGTAAGCCAGTTTTGCATTTGTCATAATATTTATTTTTACTAAACAATGTATTGTTATTTAATTTTTATGGAGCAGGGCACTATACTTTACTTGTTAAAATTTTATAATAAACAAGTTTTTTTCAAATGGTTTTATATTAAAGAATGTGAAAAATCGCCACAGTCAAATTCAAACATTGCAACGTATTCTGGTTTAAGTTTAGCTGACTTAGGTACATTGGATACTGGACCATGTCGCCCTGTTCTCTCTGTAAGTTTCTTTTTGATTTTTAGAAAATATATTAATACTATGGAAGATTTTGCTAAAATAGAATGTATTATGGTATATATAAAACCATTATACATTACTACATTAGCTATTTTATTATTAAATTAATATTTATCAAATAAAATATTTTATATTGAGGAATATTTTAAATTAAGTAATTTAAATATAAAAATGTTTAAAATATATTTTCAATTGTTAACTTTACCATTATAAAAATAAATAAACATTCATATCATGGACCTCATAAGTTTATTTGAATCCTTATAGGCTTACATAAAAACAAAATTTGGAAAGCAGTATAGGTCATTCCAAAGTGAATGGTATACAAATTATGAATGGTTAGAGTACAGCATAAAATGTAATGCTGCGTTTTGTTTTGTTTGCCGAATGTTCGGTACTAGCAAAGTTGAAGATATATGGACAAAAACTGGATGTAACAATTGGCAAAAAGTAAGTTACTTATTTAATTTTACAAATTTTTATAGAAATCTATAATTGATTAAATTAAATTAATTTTTTTTTTAATGAAGGATTAATCTATCAATAATTATGTATACATTCATAACTAGTTGTGCATAGGATATATTTGTATACTTAAAACATAAGTTTTATTAAAAGCTATTAATTGATAACTATATAAATGTGAATATACCTACTATTTAGTGTGTTAAGTAATTAATTTCTTTATTGTTAATTAAATTAATTTTGGTGTCTTTCAGTTTATTGTAAAAATAGGGAAACATCAAAACAGTGATGTACATAAAACAAATTTGACAAAAATGGTTGCATATACAACAAGCAAACAATCTGGTTCCATAATGGCTAAATTATCAGATGCTCACCACAATCAAATTGCAGAAAATAGAGCTTATATGGCCCAATTAATTGAAATTGTTTTGTATCTTGGTAAACAAGGTGTAGCATTACGGGGACATTCTGAGACATCTGATTCTTTAAACCAAGGTAATATAATATTAATAAAAAAGTAAAAAAAACTTGATTTCATTAAGTAATAAATAATATATTCAAGGTAATTTCAAAGAACTGTGCAATGTGTTTTCAAAATGTGTTCCAAATTTTAAAAATTATTATGATATTAAAATCAATCACACAAGTTGGAAAGTACAAGAAGAAATCATTCAAATAAGTGCTGATTATGCTAGGGAAAAAATAATTAAAGAAATTATAAATACTGGAATTTTTGCTATTATGGTTGATGAAGCCAGGTAAATTAAAAATTGTTTAACATTTGCCTGTAATCTGTTTTTATTATTAAAATTAAATTAAAATTGTTTAGATCTTATAAACAAGAACAATTAAGTATTTGCGTTAGATATGTGATTGGTCTTGATATAGTTGAAAGATTCTTAGAGTTTGTGGATGTCTCCAGTGGACAGGACGCTAACCATATTGTTGCAGCCATTTTCAAATGTTTTGAAAAATTAAAAATTAACATGTCAACTTTATACATAGTAGCTCAGTCCTATGATGGAGCAAGCGTTATGAGGGGTTGTCTTGGAGGGGTGCAGGCAAAAATCAAAGAGCATTACCCTTGTGCACTTTATACACACTGTATGGCACATCGACTGAATTTAGTTGTTGTGGACATGTGTAAAGGAATCAAAGTATGTACTTTACAATATTATAATCTTTAATCTTATTTATGTGAATTTATAGAATTACTTTTTAAATTTTTTGTAGATTGCTCGAAGTGTTTTCAACATACTTGAGTCTGTATACGTACACTTTTCTCGCCCGTCCAACAGTTCTGAGTTAGTTAAAATTCAATTACAATTAGGGTTAAAGAAGGGTAATATTCTCAGGGTGTGTGATACACGCTGGATTTGCAGATATAAGAATTGTGAATCAATGTTGAACAATTATTCTGCAATTTTAAATTTTTTGAACAATGAAGTTGAAGTTCAAGCAGATAAAGATGTTGTTGAAGCTATAGGTAATGCAAATTGATTGATATTTTTATTATCTATGATATTTGACAATTATGAGTTCATTAATTTTTATAGGTATTCTAAACCAGATACAAAAGTGTCAATTCCTTGTTGTTATAATTATATTAAAAGAAGTTTTGAGCATTATAAATATTCTAAGTACTTCTTTACAATCTAAGACAGCAACTTTAGGTAAAGCAAGAAATGTGATTAATGGGGTCATCCAATCATTTACATGCCTAAGGTCTGATGATGAGTTTTCAAAATTATGGTCGACAGTTTTAGAGCTATCTAAGAAATATAATATAGAATTAAAAGTTCATCACATTGGTTTGTTTAAAAAAATATTATTTGTATTAAATTCATATGTAATTAAAATTATTTATTGAGCAAATATTAAATTATTGTTAATGATTATAAAGGATCAAAACGTATAAGAGCACAACCGATTCATTTAAGGGAATTCCATTTGGAAACAACAACAGGTGCTGAACAGGATGATCAAATTAATGCTACAGATTCAGTAGAAGTGTATTGGAGGCGCTCAGTTTACTTTCCTATAATTGACACTATTATCAATAACCTAAAATTCAGATTTTCAGATGAAAGTCTTGAAATGGCTAGTTCGATTGATTGTTTTATGGAAATGGACTATGAAAAGAGTCAATACTTTATAAATCATTATAAAGTGTGTTATATTTCAATGCAAGTGATTTTTGTTATGTACTAATAATAATAAATTAATTAATTTTAATTTAAGGTTGTTATGAATATCAATTTGAATTTGTTGAAAGCGGAAATGCTTGTTATAAAGAACTGCTTACCTTCCAATTATAATCATGATGTTACTAAAGATATTTGTAAGGAGTCCACATTTCCAAACGTGTATAAAATGTTACAAGTTGCTCTTACAATTCCGGTGAGTTCTGCTACTTGTGAAAGAAGCTTTTCCTCAATGCGTCGTCTAAAAAACTGGCTAAGGGCAAGTATGGAGCAACAGCGTTTCACAGATTTATCAATATTGAATATTGAAAGAGATATTGTTAATAAAATTACTTCATCAGAAATACTAGAAAAATATTCAACTACTAAAAGAAAAATAATATTAGTATGACATGTAAGAATTTTGAATTATATATTTAGTTATAAAATGTACCTTATAAAAGTAACTGCTAAAAATTTTAAATTATATTATTAATACATAATAATTTTAACAAATTATAAAATAGATTTTTTTATTTGTATCGCCTAAATAATATAATATATGTAATATCAGGTATATTACTGTTAGTATACTTAAATATTGTGTGCCATGTTTTTATGGTTCATTTAAGAATGGTTATAGTAATTATAAGATTTAAATATGGTATTTGGGGGTGTGGGGGCATAGCCCCCACGGGTCTGTGTCCTCTACATAATTTTAGCACCCCCAGTGTTTGGCTTCTAGTTGCGCCTATGGTTTTATTATATTTTAATGTAAAGAAGTTTATATATTGGTATAACCTGTAATCAATGAGCTCTCTCGATTATATTAATTTCTTTTTTCTACTATAAATGTGTAACTTGCTCTTAATCTTCACTACACATACATAGATTTATAATTATTTAATATAGAAGGGGGATAGTCCAAATTATATATTTATATATTAAATACATCAAAAAATATTAAAGCATATATTTTATATTATAGATATATTTTGTATAAGCATTTGAAATTTGTATTTATTACATTATTTTTAAAATATATAAGTTTTTAAAGAATTTATCTCAGTATATATGTATTTTATGTCTGAGCATATACGTGTATAATTAAATATATTGATTATTTTTTTAAAATCTTAATTATATTGAAGCTGAATTGCTTTAAATTATTTAGTACTGGAAATAAGTCTACAATTATATCTAAAAATTGTAAACATATAAAAATACACGTTAATTATGAAGTATTAAAACTTACCTAAATCGGAATCCATTATTAGTATTAACAAAAATTTTCATGTATTTTTGTGTTACAGAAGTTTTTGCGTTTTGATGAGTTCATTATTGTATATTTGATTTTCAAATTAATTTCTTATACCATACTAATTAAAATTACATTTTTATAGTTCAATAATCTGCAGAGTTTATTACAATCATATTTAAAATAATATATAATATATTTACAGAAACATTTTATGTTTAACTAATTTAAAATTATATACGAGCGTATATAATAAAACTATTCAAATAGAAAAAAAAAATGAAATAAAATCCCTCGGGTAATATCAACCTAATTGGACCACCCTTTTCCATCCTTTTGAAGAGGAGGAGTGATTTTGTACCCTTTATAAAGGGGTCAAAACGGAAATGGCACTGTATATAATACAAAAAAACTAAAGCTTTCACCCTAAGTCTTGGAGCACAATAAGCCATTAGGTTATACATATAGAAATATAAGTATTCTGAGTATATGTACTTTTGAAAAATGTATCATCAAGGCAACCCCCATTTATAAGTGTTTAATTATATAGTTTAATTTTTTCAATTTATTCAGTGTACAATTAATTGTTTTAAAATATCCTATACATTTAACAGTTTGATGTATGATGTACATAATTGTAATATACATTTATTGTATCCATATTGAAGTTTATTTGCTTTTTATTAATTATTATTTGAAATAATTTTTATCGAGCTTCATTTTAAATAGTTATCAAATTTCGTTAGTAGATGTATGAAATTTTAAACTTAATTTAAATTTATTCTGATAAATTATATTTGCGATTTATATATTTGATGTAAAATATTTTGTAGCTAACTAATTTAAATAATAAATAATAAATACTTCAAAACACTTTAAATTTATCCGTATTTTACTCCAAAATTAACTAAATGGATATTTTAATATTTATACAAGAAATGATCAACGTAATTGTCAATTTTTATTCGTGATTATTTTTCGATATAATTCAACAAAAGCCGACAGGTAATATGTTTTTCTTTTTTTTAATTAAAGTGTATTCTGACAATTCCAGCGATGCAATATGCTTATAATATTCTACTGCAACAGATTATTTTTTTTTAATGCGTCCACCCCATTAGTCTACTACAAGATCCGCTCGAGCAGCGTCACACCCTTCATCCATCTCACCCTGTCTATACGACTACATCATTTTTCGATTATGTTCCGATGTTTAACCACACGTTTGAACACGCTCTAACAAATTCTGACGGATGCTTTGTACCCTTCCTGTGGGTCTATTTTTATCACATGATTTAGTTCAAACGTATAGAATTTACACTAAAGGAGAGGGAGATTATTATTCCTCCGAATCGAGCCACGAACCCCACGTATTCATTATTTTTAGATGTCCTTATGTTTTTTAGATCATCATGGTATGAACAGAACGATTCCTGTGGGGTGGTCTATACAGTACACTATAGGTTTATTAATAAACGCATAATACATCTTATGTCAACGAATGAAATTAAACTTTGGCAATTTTAGTAAAGTTTTACTTTCTAAGTGGTAACTTTTAAAATCTAATATTATAAATGTTACAAGAAAATAACAGTATATTTATGATTCATGAAAATTTATATTAACTAGTCATGTATAACAGATTAGTCTGCTGTTTTAAATTAAAACTATAAAACATTCTTAAATACATTTTTTTTAAATATACACTAATTAAATGTATGATACTTCTAATAAAAATCTTTGAAAAAGTCAGTTACCTAACACAAACATAGATATAAATTACATGTCGTTTGTAATTGTAATCAATCTAAACATTTAAAATATAATTAAAAGTGAAATAAAGAATAAGTTACACATAGTTTCATCACATTTTTAACAATACCACCGATCATCTATATAACTTGAACAATAATTCCTTCATAATGAATTCACGTATATTAAATGTACCGTTTGTTTTTAATAATATTTATTTTCAGATTTTATTTCTTTACAATGTATGTTGTTTGTATGCTCATATGTTCTAATGTCATAGATAAAACACATATACAAAGTCAACGAAATGTCAGCACTCTTATGGTGATATTTTTTTCTACGCAATCGACAGTCCACACGTTATAAAGAATAATATAACATACAGTCCGAAGCAGTGTAATGTATAATAAATTTGCTTTTGTCCTGCAATAGACGTCCGTTTTGAAATTCCGTACGTCTTAACGTGTAGGTACGTCAATTTTTTGTCACAATAATGATTTCGTCCGAATTATAAATTCCGACGTGCCTGTTTTTATTTTTTTTTTTAAAAGAATTTCCCATTGAATACTAATGAATTACAACAACAATAATAATGCGTGTATGTGACAACAAATCCATTCTATAAATAATATTAAAAACGAAATATTTTTATAAAAGAACAATTTTTTTCCTGCAATATTATAAAATTTATATTCTTATAAGACACTTGTGCATACAGTAGGTATAGTTTGATCATTTAATATCAATGTTTGTTAATATTACGCCAGTGCTTCATTACCTGTTATACGATAACATATATATATATTGATATTATAAGATGTATTCAGTGTTATTGGGTTACCTTACAATGTTTTAATCAGTGAATATTTTAAGGTCAACATTAAAACGTAAATTTTTCACTAGACCGAATTTACTCTGCGCTTCGGCAATTGGATATGAAAAAAATACGAGTAAATTAATTTATTTGGGGGGGGGAGTTATAATTTGTGAAAAAAATATATAATATATAAGCCACACGTTTATTTTTATTCTTATAGTTAATTAAGTAGCTGTTAAATAATTAATAAAATAATAATTACATATAAATACACACAATAATAATATTAGTACGATAAAATGAGTAATAATTAGGGACCGGATTTATATGCAAATGCATATATGTATTGGAATAAGCTTTTTAAAATCTGATGAGCATTGTCTCCGATTTAGATCTTTCTTATCAAAATAACACTAATTTTATTTTGCATATTTTGCATATTTCAACATTTTTACCTATTAAATGCATATTCAATGCATATTTGTAGTCATGGCCGGCGAGAGGGTGGGGCAGGGAGGGCTAGAGCCCCGGGGCCCGTACGTTCTAGAGGGACTGTCGTTTCGGCCTTGTATACCATGTTTTTGTCGTGCCAAAGCATGTACAAGTGGTCTTGGTGCGTCTCGGTCAAATAACTGCAAAGGAAAGGCGGCCCGGAACCCCCGCAGCCCCGGGGCCCTCAGAAGTTCTCGCCGGCCCTGTTTGTAGTTTTATAGTGCATTTTATTATTAATAGCACATATATTCGTTTTCGTCGTATTTTCACGATCACAACAGCCACATAATATCGATAAAATTGCGACCGGTTCTTATTTCCAAAGATAAGATTACATACTCATATCATCCAATGCAATAAGGTAAAATATGAATTCAATTTTTGTTTTCACTTTTTATTAACGTTGGTATTTATATTTTATAGATTGAAGATAAAGAATGTTAAATGGCGATAAAGACGACAAAATATTTTAAAAGCTTTTTTATCCTTTTTTTAATATCGTATTAATTAATGATTATTTTTACATTTATAACACTACATTTATAATATTTGTACATAATTTTAAACAGCATTTTAAATGAATATTTAAGTACATATTTAAAAATAAATACATATTTTATAGTATATTTCAGCATTTTTAGAAGCATATTTTGAGAATTTTTTGTGCATATAAATCCGGTCCCTAGTAATAATTATCGTTTTAATACAATTATCGTACCATTAATAGAATGTGATGGTATGACTATGTATGAATATAATTCATTATTATGATTCCGAACAAGGGCAGGGCTGAGGATTGCATTTATTTAGCATGAAGTTTTTTTTTTCTTTTTGATATTATAAACCTATACAGAAAAAGTTTATTACAACTTATTTTATCTAATAGAATTCGATCTAAATATTATTGAATTTATAGAAGTAATTTTTTCAAAAGTTGTTTTCAGAGTTATTGAAAAGCATGTATGTTTTATCTCTTATATGACTTGCAGATAGAGGAAACCACACCCGTAGGTATTGTCTGTTTTACAAACGTACAACACAGCAAATTCCCTTTCAGTAGTTTGAAAATATTGTGTCGTCAGCTACAATATTAGATTAAACTGACCCACCAATAAATATTAAGGATGAAATAATATCTCTAGTTGGTCGTTTTTTACGATATTTTAATTTTTAATCGAGTTTTGAGTATTAGGTATATTATCTTTATCTTAGAAAAATAAATGAAACAGACTGCACTCATGATCCTGATAAAAATTTCATATTAATAGTATTCAAAACTTTGAATTTATATTTTGTTTAAATGAATGAAGTTTTCGAACTCACCAACACCTTATCCATTATATAAAAAAAAAAACATATTTTCTACTGTTTCAATATTAACAGCAGTTTCTATTGTGGAGCACAATATCTTCGCAGTGATGATAGTTTTGAACAAGTTTGGATGGAAACAGAATAACTTTACAAAGCTTCCCGAAGAATTAATTTTTTCACCCATAATTCCAAGAATAATATCTTTAAGATTAGGTGGTGATGAAACTTAAATTTCGAGAAACGTAGAATCTTATTTCGAAATTAATATTTATTTTCTTGTATTAGATAAAACCATAAATTATATAAAAATAAAATTAGTAAAAGACAATTTAAAAATATTTAATTTGCTTTTTAAAATTACTTAAGTACTAGAAACTATTAAAAATTAATACATCCTAGTAATTTGTAACACCAACAATATTAACTTCGGTGGTTTAAAGGCAGAATTAAAACTACATGTATGGGAAAATGTGTTTATCAAATATTGCTGAAAATATAACATATTTATACAACATATTTTAAGGCCAGAAGTTAGGAGTCCTACCTGCCACATTGTTACGATAAGTTGAAAATTACAGTTGTGAAAATTGAATATATATAAGTTTATACTTATAATGTAATGATAACCAGTTATTATTATAGAAGTGGACATGCAAGAGTAACGGATGTAGTTAATTGATTATTATACGTGGAATTCGAATGATAATACAAAAAATTATTAATAATAAATAGGTATTATGTACAAAATATATCGTGAAAATTGTTTCAAAATGTAAAGACCTGTTTTTATTATGATTAAAAAGTGAAATAAAAAAAGAAACATCTGTACTCACATTTCAAATTGCGTAGTTTAGCAGTAGTTTAATTAATTTGTGTCATAATCATAAATGTGTTTAATACATTATTTATTAGAAAGTATATAAATATATGATATTACAATTATTCGGAATGTACATTACTTTTATCGTCTAATCTAATCTAATTTATTATCTTTATATAGACGTACCGATGTGAAGTATGTCAGTATACATACTTTTCCTCCCTTACGTAACAATAATGTATAAACATTGAGTATAACATACGATTATCTCATGTTATAATATATTATGTTATATTTTGTAACACATCATCTATTTTTATTATTCAATCTAGCCTATAAATACCTTGGAATATAAGCCCCGACATCGAAGCCTTTATATATCTAATGTTGACGAGAGCTTGTTATTTATATAAGAGGGGTCGTGTAGAGTAGGAGGCCATACCGATCTATATGTTTATATTATAGAATATAAACAAAGGGTTAGTTATTTTGTGCACCATGAATTAATTACATTTATTTTGGAATATTCTTTTTATAGAAATAATTCTTTGTTGTGCGATTAGCCAAATTGCAATTGTAATGAAACAACGATATAAAGAATTAAAAAAAATGAAAAGGAGCTGCACTCCAGTCAAATATAGATGATGATCGTCAAACTCGACCCCGCTCAAAAATGCTGATATTTATATCTTTATATCACATATATTTCATTTAATGATATAGTAGTTTTGAAGACTAATGGTTTTAATTAGAATATATCACAAAATGTGTTTAGTATATTCCGAAAAAATTGTGGTTATAACAAAAATATATTTAAGTGAAGTATTATTATTACGCTATATTATTTTTTCCATGTAGGTACTTATGTTTTGTATATAAATGAACTTATTAAAAATAAGTTAATTTTTTCAAACATCTTACTTGAACGAGTACAGTTACTATCCGCACAAATCGACTATCCATACTCCTTCGGTCCCAATTAATGCGGATAATCGACGCTCCACTGTGTTTTAAAAAATTAAGAACTGGACCATTATCTCGTACATAAAATAGTTTTGAAACACCTCGAAAAATGCTGTAATAAAACGTAATTACATAACTTTCAAAAAGATTACATTGGCAGTGCCGACCCTATGGTGGTGAGCAGCGCGGTTGCATCAGGCCCCGCATACTATGAATTACGAATATCATTTTGCATAAAAATAATCTTATAATAATACTGTCGCCGAAAAAGGTTTATTCATTGTTATTGTCAACAAATATCAAGACTGTATCAAAAATTTTAAAGTTTATAAAATTATATTAAAAGCTGACGTTTTATATCAAAAAATTGAAGGTGTTTTAAATACGAACATTAAGTAACGACACAAAATGTCGTTAGTTTTTTTGAGTTAATCGTCAACAGTTCGATTGTTTATTATCCTCTGTTGAGTTTGAACTGAGTAAAGCACCCAGTAACATAATCACAGGATTATTACGTACTTCTTGACTTAATATTCCTTCTCGATCAGGCAAAAATACAACTTGAGAAAAATATTGTGATTCCGGCCAAGTATTTAATAATATAAAATAGAAAATAATATCGAAAGCCCCTAGCGACGGTCGCTGTACACTGCTTTCGGTTAAGTAGAGCCGCGTATCGAAGTGGCCCATTCGAAGTCGCAAATCCGCCATCGAAACCAGTCCATAGGAATCGCGTCAAAACAGTATGGTCGCGCCGTACCTTAAACATATTATAAAATTAAAACAACCTATTAATAGAAACGATATCGGTATTGAGTAGGACGGAAGACAAAAAATAATAACTAATATTATCAAAACTGAAATGATTACACTATTATTTGACGCACGAGAATAAAAATTTAAAAATGAAAACAAACGATAAGACATATATATTTTATTATCTCGGTACGAAAAAAGATTATAGTTTATTGTGTGGGTAAATTTTTAGTAAACGGGAAATTTCAGTATTGAATTAGATACTTGGATAAAAAAACTAACAATAGTTAAAAAAAAGGGACGTTCCCGAATCGTACGAGACGTCTGACGATCCTGTATAAGTTATATATGTTACCGGCAATATGGATTATTTAGGTATTTTGCAAAATGCCTAGACATTATGCAAATGTCAATTTATTTTTAGGCAAAGTACAAAACATTTTATTATATATTATATTACATTAAGATTCTTATAATTATTATACATTATTACTCATATTACAGACAACATTTAATTTTTATCTATTATTGTATTATTACTATTATATAAATATTTTACTTACATAAACTACTATTTACTTATTATAACATGTTGTAGAAAAGTGACATTTTGAAGTGCACAAAATGTTATTTTTAAGACAAATACACTTTTAATTTTGACACTTGTACTTACAAACACATTTTAAAAATCTTTGGCCAATTCTTGTGGATTGAATTTTTATCAACTCATAATATACTGTTCATCGGATTAAAACTAGTATTAATGGCCAAATTTTTAAAAAAATGTTTGTAGTTCGTAATAAAAATTTGACTTCATATAAATCGTAAGCATAGTATTGCAACACCATGACGAGACAAGAAAATGACGATATTGTAATAAAATTATTTGTACGTTCAATATTGTACCACAGAATTATTATTATAGTAATAAAAGAATATTAATCTTTATTGCGTTAAATCGTAAACGCACATTTATGATAAACGATAAGTAAAGTCGTTGGTAATAGGCGATGCTCAATTTTGTTCGTTTTCATCATATTGCCTACTCAGTGGCGTATTTAGGCCGGGGCCACCGGGGCCTGGACCCTGGAGCCCTCAAGGTATGTCCAAATTGGGAGCCACAGGACCTTTATTATTACAATTTTTTTTTAATTACATTCATATAGAAAATAATTTGATCTAAAATATGAAACATAAAATAAAAATCTTCAGTGGTAGCATTCAATTATCTTGTATATTATACAATATGTATAAACTAAAAAAGAAAAAAGAAATATTTATGGAGTACGATGGCATATGAATGACTGAGGCATATATTTCTATTTAGAATAGGCGATTAAATGGCTATTAAATTTGGAAGGAATAATTGACTAGTTTGCTTAAATGAAGGCTCAAAAAGATAATTTTTAAGTATAATACTATAATATATATTTTTATTATTGTTTAAATAATAAAATAATAAATATATTTAATAATTATTATGAGCTCATGAATCACCATTCAACAATTTATATTTGTATTATAATTTAATTTCTGGGTTAAAGGGGACCTCTGACTCTTATGGCCCTAGGGCCACTAAATTCCTCACCACGCCACTGTGCCTACTCCTCGTTTGGCATTATACATAATACCTAGGCAAAGCTCGCATTATGTACATTGCAGAGTGATTTTTAGCATTTTACATAATGCCTGGGCATTTTGCGAAATACCGGATTGTCCATATTGCCGGTGACATGAATACATATTCGGTGAAAATTCGTGTGCCGGGTTCGTAGAAAAATACGGCAGCGTCGCGCGCCGGCGTTTCGGCTCTGTACGGTCGCGCGTAACGTTGACGCACGTCGCCTTGCCTCGCGCCACCGCCGGATACGAACGACGACGGCGACGAGGAGGAAGAGTCGGAGGTGGTAGAAACGAAACGCGCGCGCGAAAAATCCGGCGCGCGGTAGGTACGGGAAGGAGTACGAACACGGTGCGACGCCAGCGGTTAACGTTTTATTTTATTTCGTTTCTCGGTGCGCGCACGCACGCGCTCGCGTCCTGAACCATTTGTACCGCACCGCAAGCCGCGGGTGACATTAGACCCGAAATACCGGCGCACGACCGTTTTCGTTCGATTCGAACCCGAACGAACGGGAAAACAATTGTCCAACGCTTTTCACGTGTCGTAGGTAAGTCAACGACGTGTTGCCCATCCGATCCCAACACGTTTTACGATTTCGTTATTACGCTCGCATGAAAGTATTGGCCGTTTTAAAATGTACATCTCCAACCTACGGGTCGTTGATTACGTTTACACGTTTATTTTCTATTATTTAACGTACGCACCGTTTCGACGGGTTCGTTTTACGGTTTTGAATATCGCACCCCGAATTTACCGACCGAAATGTGTTCGACGATGAATTTCATGGCCCACGTAACATTCAAGGTACGTTCGTAGCTGTCTCGTCCGCCATTCCACCATTGGAGTAAACATGAATTAGGTACAGTTTATTTTTATTGCATATTTTCCTCGTGTACACGCAGGCACGACATTAGTTTTGAAAACTCAAACGTTGTCCCGAAAACACAACGCGTATCGTTGATTTTGGCGACAACGTACGTGGTAAATATAGACTCCGGTATTATTGATGTAACCAGAATTTAAACGTTTCAACACACACCATGTTATACAACACGCCCATACGTTCTAAGTGTTTTCTGTTCAGGTACATCTTTCGAGATTGTTAAAAAAGAAAAACATTTTCATGAACCCGGAAAATGGTATCGATTTCGCCCGGAAAATTTATGTCTCCGGAACACTCGCCGTCGGTCGCGCGTACGACGAAGCGATGAATAATAAATGACGATGAAAAGCGGAAATATCGCGTATAAAATCGTAAATAAAATAAAAATAATAACGATAATTAATAATAATAGGTTACGACGAACAACAGTGGCCGCACTGTCCCCGGGAGGTTTCTATTACAATTATTATTATTATTGTTATTTCGTTTTATTTCAGAGCCGCCGCGCGTACACAGCAGCGCACACGAACAAAACTATGCGCCGCGTGTGACGCCGCCGCCGCCGGTAGCGCGGTCCGTTCCTAAAACGACTCAAGGTCGACTCGATAAACGCGGATTTCGCCGCGCAGTGTTGCCAACTCGACGGCGCGTACCCGGAGGTGCGGCGGTGCGACGGCGCGACGGCGGCGTTGTTGTAATTAGGACGACGACGGGTGACACCGAGCGCCGGCCGACGCCCGTAATTGTCGCGCCCGACCGTGGCCGACGCGATTCCTTCCCGACCGGTTACAACGCACGTAACAATGATAATTACCGCGACGATGACGTTTCCTTGTTTTTTTTTTTACGCGCGTGCGTGCGCGTACGTCTCTCCGTGCGCCCGACTGGTATTGTTTTCCTTTTTTCGTTTCCCGTGCGCGATTTTGTTATCCCGACCGATTTCCGTCGCTTGCACGTTTTTCATACCGTTCGAACACTGTTAACGTACAACTGTATCGCGTTAATTCCACCGCCTATCATATAACCTGTTGCCTACTGTTGTTGATTGAACGCGTGATTACCAATATGAAAATAAATAAAATACACGCACGTGTTAAAAAAAAATATTTCCCTTCCGTCGCGATTCGCGGACGGGTTATTACAAAGTCATATGTTTAAAACGCGACGGTAAATAAACGGCCGTACGATTATCGGTAATCGTGTTGTAGCTCCGACAGTGTGTTTTGCAAGACCCACCGAACTTTTACATTGTTCCGATCGTATTATTTAGGTATACTCGATAGTTATAGCTTATACAAACTCGTCAGGCGCGAGAACACCCGAAAACTATACATTTATATGGCCGCGAGGATTAATTGTAACGCACTTGAACACAACTGAATGGTTGACGGTATTGAGTACGGGTCAAGATGTTTAACGGTGTAATAAGCTGAACTCCGCGTAGTGCCATACTGTATTAATAATATAGTGTCATCATCGTAATTATCGTACACTCGGAACGTTAACACGTATTTAAACTAGTTGTAAAACCGTTGTTTGTGCCAAGAATTTTTTTATTTTATTAAAAAAATTATTCTGGAATATATAACGGTTTATTGTCGATCTTGTTTCCCGTCAGGAATAAATTCAAAGGCCGTAGATTTATCGCGACGGGAAGGTCGATTTGTATTCTCGATACACTTACACCTATACGGAATATATTGCGTAGCGGTATATTCCATTTTAGATCAGCTCGTACGAGGAACACCGTGGTTACGGGTCTTTTCGATACAACAATAAAAATGGACCTTGCAGGACAGCGGGTCCATTGCTGATAAATCGATTTACGACAACCGAATACATCGCCATTGTGAAGATCGATGACGGGATGAAAATCGGTATACTGTATTTATGTACACAATATAACGTGTTTTCTGTGGAACGACCGTGTGGACTGAGTAAATATTTTTTTTCACTTCGATAAATTTTAGAAAAAAAAAAACACGTATTATGCATTACACCGCACAATGGGTGTTATATTTTCACGTTCTATTGTGATGTTTTCAGTGTATTGTAGTGGTACATATAAAAATAATACCTTTTTTAGGTATAGTAAGGAATTCCTTCCTAAATTGTTTGTTAAAGAATGTTCACAATTTATAAATGTTCAAATTCTTCTTTCCAATTTCAACTAGTCATTAACCATCTGCAATTATGTCTATAATATGTTATATATGTTTATTTCAAGTTCTTCCACCACACCAAATATCTAATTGCAAAGTAATACTTTTAAAATATAGTTACATAGTTGATATTTTATATGATATTTGTTTGAAAATTAAAAAATTATAGTTTATTCGATAGCTGAAGCCAAAAAAATAGTATAAGAACACAAGTACTTTTTTTTTCAAGAATGGCTATGAAAAAATAAAAAATAATCATACATTTTTAAATGCAGTTCGTAAATACAGCCGTATAATGGAAATTTTATACGTATTTATGTATTGACTCAATTTAGAGGATAATTTGTGAATTCATAAAAATCAAGATCAAAGTTGGCAATATTTTATCAAGCAAGGGATACCAGTATCGACTGGTTTGAGACAAAGGGACGCTCTGTCACCCATATTATTTATTATAGCGTTAGAAAAGATCATCGGGGAGAGCCGTATTGAAGAAAACGGAGTACGATTGGGAGGATGCATAATAGGAGTATTGGCCTACGGAGATGGCATTGTATTACTTACGGAAAATAAAGAAAATCTCAGGGAACAAGCGGGAAAATTTTTAGATACGGCGAAAAGAAAGGTTTAGAAATAAATGCTGAAAAAACTGAGTACTTGATTGTGCAGAAAGAAGAGCTCGCTGATTATATTCACACATTTTTAGAAATTGGACAGTACAAGTTTCAGAGAGTGCAAGAGTTCAAATACCTGGGAGCGATTTTGATAGAAAAAAACGACGAACTTACTGAAATAAAAGCAAGTCTCCAATCCGGTAATAAATGTTATTATGGACTAAGTAATTTGTTAAATGCAAGAAGGATATCGAAGAACCTCAAGATACAACTGTATCGTACCCTCATCCGTCCAGTAGTAATGTATGATTGTGAAGTATAGACGTTACGGAGATCAGATCAAAACAGACTACTGATATTTGAAAGAAAAATATTAAAACGAATTTTCGAACCTTGTATAGATGAGACCACGGGAGAAAAGAGAATTTGAAATAACGAGGAACTTAAACTGTTGTACCAAATGCCTGATATAATTAGTGAAATTAAAAAAAGGAAACTTCAATGGGCAGGACGTGCATGGAGAAAAGATGGTACTTTAATTCGAATGGTTCAATGTGGGACTCTTCAAGGAAAAAGACCCTTGGGACGACCCCAACTAAGATGGGAAGACTAAGTAAGGAAGGACGTATAAATATTAGACCCAAGGGCCGAATGTCATAGCGATGGATTATAGAGTGAAATGGCAAGATATATGTTTGAATGTATGATCTTAATGATCGATTACAAAGAAGAAGAAGTAGAATAAATTATATATGTAAAAATGGCATTAGCCCAAACATTTTAAAAATAAAATATTGATTCGGGAGATAGTAAATTGCAGTATATTATTTCATAAAGTCATTTTTCTTAAAGTTGATATGTAATCTGAAGAAAAAAAGTCTAACATTATAAATACAATTTGCGACAAAATAATTTATTTTATGTTGGTACGTATTATATATTGTTTAAACATACCGATACCAAAAAATATAATTAATACGAACACTTTATATGCTATACCAATACGTGTTATTGTAATACATATATTCATGTATATTATACAAATTGATAGATCCAAATGTATTTCAACTACACACTAATTATTGGTTCTTTTACTTGTGATAATATTAGTTAGTACCAACTTACTAGTGTTAGAAGTCAGTAGAAGATGTAGATAGTAATAAATGCCGTATCGTTTTAATATTTAATTTTAAATAAAATTTACAATAATGTTTAACCAAAATGACAAACGATTTATAGTGCTAAACAATTTTAAATTTAAATTAAAATATTAATCCAAAAAAGTGTTTATAAGACTTGGGAATGCTCAAATAAAACACCGAATAATTCTACCAACTAATATTGATACGAGCAAACCTAGTGATAGGCGTATATTATAATATTGTATTGAAATATTTATTATTTATAATAATAACGGTTCAGGGAGAGATGCTCGGAATTGTCATGGACGGATGTGTGGTGGGGGCGGTACTGTCATTTGTTGTAGGTACCGACTACGGGTGGTGTTTTATTTCGATTATAATGCATGTTATGTGACGTCATTGCCGAAGATGCATGTTCATAATATATATATATATATATATATATATATATATATATATATATATA